>NC_054483.1:118209305-118509305 GCF_017639515.1 Carcharodon carcharias | reverse complement strand
CCATTTTTCCAAGAGCCTTTGCTTGCCTGAAGTGCTTCTACATGGTGCTACCTTAGTCGATGCAGCAGGCTGATGGAAGACTTCCGACTTTCTGTGAAGGTGACTGCAGGTGGCTTTGGAGAATGAACTTGAACAGCTGTAGGCCTAGCAAGCCCAGCCACAGACTGCTCTATTTCTACTTGGCAGCAACAGTCTGGGCAGGTTGGGTGACAGGCAACGGCAAGGGTGGGTGGACAGACAAATGCTGCCTTCCAGAGAGGATAGCCAGGCTGGATCCAAATTCTGGAACTTTCTTCCTAAAAGCATGTGGACGACAGGGGTTCAAGGATGTGGCTCACGGCCACCTTTTCAAGAACAATTAGTGTTGGGTAATAAATGCTGGCCTTGCCAGTAATGCCCAAAATCCCATGGAAAACAAAAAGGTCCGCTTGTGCCCAGTGTCTCATTACATGCAGATTCACATCTAATCTATCCTCTAAAATATACACAATATCAGTATCTGAGCTGCTGGTTGCAGGTGAAAAATCAAGTCTCTGTCTTCATCATCACTCCCTCCTTGGTGCTCCTCTACTGCCTGACAGGGTTACAAATCTTGGGTACCTGAAAGAAAAAAGGCACAATGGTGGGATTGTTTTGTGCCAAAAAGGGGAAAGTAAGGGGTACAGGCTTACACCATTTGTAGCTTGTAAACCAGTTGCAGGGGAAGTGAGACGTGAGGAAGAGGATTATTTATGAGGATACCGTCATTATCAAAAGTTTCAGCCCTGCAGCTAGCCATGGCCTCAGAAATAGACATCCCAATACCAGGCAACACTATCCCCTCCATGTGCAGGTTAGGACTTGCGGGCGAGTATCTATCCCTCATCCAGCTAGCTCCCGCTACCTCCAGTTGTTGCCACCTTGTCCTGTAAGAGACGGAGTGTGTCAGTGAGTGGTGTACAATCTACTTGCTTAGTGTGACAATCATGGTTGAGCAGCTGGCAGTGTGCCTGCCTTCTCATGTTGTGGGTGTGTGGCTTGCTGGAGTGCTGTGTGCATGCGCGAAATAGAGCATATGAATTTTAGGAATTAAGCCAAATTAATTGAGATCATTGTAGATAAATGAGGCTACTCGTGCAGCTGGAAGGATATGGAATTTGAAGATGCATTCACTGATCTTGATCACTTGTGTATGGTCATGGAACCTCTTGCAGCACTGAATTCAGGTCCTGGGGGTTTTGCTCCTGCTGTGCACCTCCACTGCCTTTTGACCTTGTCTCTGGAGGAGCTCCTTCTCCCCTCCCTGCAAGTACAAGACAGATGATCTCCTTTCCACCTCCACCACCAAAATTTCCAGTGCAGCATCTGAAAACCTTGGAGCTTGCTCTCTCTCCCTGTTTTGCCACTCTTCACTCTTTCCCAGGTCAGATTCTCTTCAATTACAACTCCCAGCACCTGCTCCAGTCACAACATATCTTCCGTTTAAGGATGCAGGTGAGCTTTTTAAACTGGTGCTAGCCACTCACCATATTGGCCCCTGCTCAGCTGTCCAGCCAACGAACAAAATGGTTAGTTCTGGCTGAACACAGAGATCATGGTAATGTGCAGGTGACACTAAGTTGTAATGCTGCATGCACTGCAGTCAACGGGCAGAGGATAACCATACACTGCGATTCACATGCCCATTTTTGGGAGTTAGCCAATTTAGCCCCCACAATATCTGCCCAATGGTACACTAATCTCTGTCTGAAAGGGGTCAGGCTCTCAGTTGACTGCTGGACATTTAGATGCCTCTAGAAGGCAGGTAGTGGGTGGGGAGGAAATATTATGTCAATTCCAGCCATTAAACTGAAGTCACAATAATGCTGCGAATTCTGTGTTTTTATCAATTTGGCTATGAGTATAAGTGCTGTGCAAAATTCTCAATGGAACGGTAAGGAAATACAGTGATGCTGAATTGTAACTAATGCTCAATGGCAGAGTGTGAATGACTTCAAATCCAGAGTGCGAGGAGATTAAGCCTCTATTGGGAGCATCTCCAGCAGGTGCCTTGCAGCAGAGAAAAAAATATTGATGGACAAACACCTGTCAATGGAGATATCTTGGCAATAGATTTATAAGAGTAATTTTCAAATTTCTTAATGCTAGCAAGGATTCTTGCCTGTAAGATATGCATATCAGAATTCTGGGTGCCAAATGAGCAGCATGGTTTCCTAACCATTTAAATTATCAGAAAGCTGTGACAGCTTTTGCCAGAATAAAATATGCACTTCCATTGCTAAGGCCAATTATGTGAAATCAGAAGTTACCGACATGCTTTTGCTGTAGATGTCAAAATAAGCAAAGATTTAAAAGTACAATTATGAAAGACAAACATCCAAAAATAAAACAGAATAAAATAAAAAGAATGGAATCTAGTCATAAATATGAAAATCATAGAAAGCTGAATAATTGGAATGAGAATATTTAGTATTGTGCGAGCAGAAAGGACATATCCAATCCAAGTAGAAATAAGGTGACAATTATTCTACGTTTCTGCTACTGTGCAACATCAGAAGGGCTACAAAAAGAACACCTAACCAGTCACATCAGCTTATGATCACTGATTTTTTTTTACCCGCTGTGAAATGTTAACACTTAATTTATAAAAGTATGCTTAGTCACTTGTTAAAAAAAAATTACATAATTTCCAGAACATAGTTCTAAAGTTCAAAGATCTGCAGTGTTCAGAAAGTTTAAATTTTTTGAAGTGTAAACATCTAAACATTTCACTCATCACATCCAAGAGTGAAGAACCTGATAATTAACAAATTAACTTATTGACTTTATATATGCCTTGCATTTATATAGTTCCTTATTTAATTTATATAATTCCCATCAACATTTTTTTTAAGAGAAATAATAATTTGGACAAAAATTTTGTTTTGAACAAAATTCTCACCAAGTGACAAGTCACACACCGCACCATGTAATACACAGAAGGTAAATAAACATCTCAAATGATCCATTGGTGGTACTAATTACTTACAGTGTACTGCTCCAAATTTCTCTCTTTATTGGCTTCTGTATCCTCCAGGTCTTTGGTTATTGCAGCAATTTGTCGTTTTTTATCATTGATAGCTTGATCGAGTGATTTCAGCTCTTTCTTGATCCATTTATCTCTCTCCTCTTTTGACGTAAACTGACTGCCTCGACCCTGCTTAGCATACAAATCTGTCCTTTCCTGGGTGGCCTGTGCCAACCTAAGCAGAACAAAAGAGGCTGAGTGTAAACCAAAAGATTATGAGAACTACAACATTTCCCTTTGGGCTATTAAGACAGAGTACACCAAAGTAACAACCGTGTTTCTGAAGCTTCTATTTTGTAAAAACAGATTTTTCAATAAACTGCCTTAAAACAATGGCCAATTCCCAGTAGGCCTGTACAAGCCAGACGGGTTGCACCTGAACAGAGCTGGGACTGAGTTCCTTGCGGAGCGTTTTGCTATTGCTGTTGGGAGGGCTTTTAACTAACTTGGCAGGAGTGTGGGAACCAAGAGAAAATATTAGAGAGGAATACCAGCGTACACAAAATACTGGGAGGGACAGATGCCACTAGTATGTAGAATAGTAAGTTAATAGGTGACATCGGGGTGATGGAGAAAGTAACAAAATCTAAATCAGGGTTACTATGCATGTAAGCGAATGCACGGAGTATAGTAAATAAGATTGGGGAGTTACAGGCACATATTGTCATGTGGAAATACGTTGTTATGGCAATAACAGAGACCTGACTCAAGGAAGGGCAGAACTGGGTGGTAAATATTCCCGGGTACAAGGTGTTCAGAGAAGATAGAAAAGGAGGTAGGGTGGCAGTATTGGTTAAGGAAAGCATTGCAGTCCTAGAGAAAGAGGATATCCCAGAGGGTTCAAGGGCAGAATCAATTTGGCTAGAGCTAAGGAACAAAAAGGGTGCAATTACATTGCAGACCGCTAACTAGTGAGAATGAGGTAGAAGAATAAATCTGCAGGGAAACTGCAGAGAAATGCAAGCGTTATAGAGTAGTTATAATGGGTGACTTTAATTACCCAAATATAGACTGGGACAGTGCTAGTGTAAAGGGCAGAGAGGGGCAAAAGTTCCTAGACTGTGTTCAGGAAAATTGTCAACAATAGTATGTGTCCAGTCCAACAAGAAAAGACACACTATTGGACCTGGTTCTTGGAAATGAGATGGGCCAAGTAGATCAAGTGTCAGTGAAGGAACATTTAGGAGGCAGTGATCATTGCGTTGTATGTTTTAGGATGATGACAGAAAAGAACAAAAGGCAATCCAGAGTAAGAATAATTAACTGGACAAGAGCCGACTTCAATGAGGCAAGAACAGAGCTGGGCCAGACAGACTGAAACGAAAGATTGGCGGGAAAAACTGTAGCTGAACAATGGGCTACCTTCAAAAAAGAATTGGTTCGGGCACAGTCAAGGTATATTCCATTGAAAGGGAAAGGTAGGGCAAAACAATCCAGAGCTCTATGGATGAAAAAGGAGACAGAAACCAAGATAAAGAAGGAAAAGTGTGCTTATGACAGGTGTCAGGTAGAAAATACAATTGAGAACCAAGAGGTTCAGAGGGGAGGTAAAAAAGCATATTAGAGAAGCAAAGAGGGATTATGAGAAAAGACTGGCAGCCAACATAAGGAGAATCCCAAAGTCTTCTACAGACATAGAAATAGTAAAAGGGTGGTAAAAGGTGGAGTAGGGCTGATTAGGGACCTAAAAGGGAACTTACACATGGACAAAAGGGGCCAGGACTGAGTTTTTAAAGGAATGCTTTGCATCGTCTTTACCAAGGAGGTAGATGCTACCCAGACCATGATGACAGACAAGGAAACTCTGTCACTAGAAAGATTGAAAACTGATAAGGAGGAAGTGTTGAATAGACTGTCGGTACTTAAAGTTGACAAGACACTGGAACCAAACGAGATGCATCCAAGAGTATTGAAGGAAATGAGAGTAGAAATTGCAGGGGCACTGCCCATAATTTTTCAGTCTTCCCTAGATTCAGGGGAGGTGTTAGAGGGTGGAGGAATTGCAAACATTACGCTCTTGTTCAAAAAAGATTGTAAGGATAAGCCCAGCAATTACAGGCCAGTCAATTTAACTTCAGTGGTGGGCAAAATTCTAGAAACAATTATTCGGGATAGAATGAATAGTCACATGAAAAAACATGGGTTGATAAGGAAGAGCCAGCATGGATTTCCAAAGGGGAAATCGTGTTTAACTAACTTGCTGGAGTTTTGTGAAGAGGTAACAGAAAAGGTCAATGAAGGTAATGCTGTTGATGTGGTGTACATGGACATTCAAAAGCTATTTGATACAGTGCCACACAACAGACTTGAGGAAAGTTATTGCTCGTGGAATAAAAGGGACAGTAGCAATGTGAGTACAAAGTTGGCTGAAAAACAGGAAGCAGTGAATATCACAGAATCACACAGTGCAGAAGAGGTCCTTCAACCCATCGAGTCTGCACCGACACGTGAGAAATGCCTGACCTACCTATCTAATCCCATTTACCAGCACTTGGCCCACAGCCTTGAATGTTATCACGTGTCAAGTGCTCATCCAGGTATTTTTTTTTTAAAAGGGTGTGAGGCAACCCATCTCCACCACCATCCCAGACAGCACATTCTAGACCCTCACCATCCTCTGGGTAAAAAAGTTTTTCCTCACATTCCCCCCCCCCCAAACCCCCTCCCCCTCACCTTGTGACTGACCCTTCAACTAAGAGTAACAGTTGCTCCCTATCCACCCTGTCCATGCCCCTCATAATCTTGTATACCTCGATCAGGTCGTCCCTCAGTCTTCTCTGCCTCCAAAAAATAATGGCCAATGGATATTTTTCAGGCTTGAGGGAGTTTGTAGTGGAGTTCCCAGGTGTCGGTATTGGGACCTTTGTTTTTCCTGATATATATTAATGATCTAGACCCTGGTGTGCAGGGGACAATTTCAAATTTTGCGGATGATACGAAGCTTGGGAGTGTTGTAAACTGGGAGGAAGGCAGTGTAAAAATTCAAAAGAACATAGGCAAGTTGGTGTAGTGGGCAGGTAGGTGGCAGATGAAGTTCAATGCAGTGAAGTGTGAGGTGATGCACTTTGGCAGGAAGAACATGGCCAAAATATAAAATAAGGGGTGCATCTTGAAGGGGGTGCAGGAGTAGAAAAGCTTGGGTGCATATGTGCATAGATCATTGAAGGTGATAGGGCAGGTGGAGAGGGCAGTTAATAAAGTATATAGTATCCTTGGGCTCTATTAATAGGGGCATAGAGTACAAGAGCAAGGAGACTATGCTGAATTTATATAAGACACTCATTAGACCTCAGCTGGAATATTGTGTACAGTTCTGGGCGCCACATTATGGGAAGGATGTGAACACATTGGAGAGAATGCAGAAGAGGTTTACAAGAATGGTTCCAGGAATGAGAAACTTCAGCGATGAGGATAGATCAGAGAGGTTGGGACTGTTCTCCTTTTTCACACGAGTGGTTCGGGTCTGGAATGCACTCCCTGAACGTGTGGCGGAGGCAGGTTCAATCGAGGCATTCCAGAGGGCATTAGATGATTATTTGAATAAAAGCAATGTGCACGGTTACAGGAAAAAAGGCACTAAGTTATAATGCTCATATGGAGAGCCAGTGCAGACATGGGCCAAATGGCCTCCTTCTGCATTAAAATTCTGTGATTCCTTAGATGTATTTTTATTCCGTTCCATTTGAAGTGTTGGCAGTCTTGGATTGGTCAATTTATCCTGTGCAAACACTTCAAAAGCAAGTCGTTTTGCATCTGTCACTTCTGCATTCTGAAGTCTCCACGTTTAAATTACAGGGTGGATTTCAGAGCAATGGCAACAGCACAAAATGTTGAGTCGAGCAGTGCAAGATCTCTTCAATTGCAGAGGTCTCAGTGGCCAAATTACACGTTTCACCTGCAGCACATAAAACAAATATTTTTTATTCTTTCATGGGATGTGGGCATCACTGGCATTTACTGTCCACCTCTAATGGCTTGCTAGGCCATGTCAGGGAGCAGCTAAGCAATTAAGTTATTACTGTGGGTCTGGAGTCACATGTAGGCCAAAGCATGTAAGGACAGCACATTTCCTTCCCTGAAGGACATTAGTGAACCAGATGGGTTTTCACAGCAATCAGTGATAGTTCCGCGGTTACCATTACTGAGACTAGGGGCAGAATTTTGCCCTTGATGGGCATGCGGGCCCCACCGGCTCGGCGGCAGGCGGGCAGCCAATCACCACCGCCGAAACGGGCCCCACCGCCATTCTGAGTAGGCGGGCCAATTAAGGCCCGCCCAGCAGGCCACCCGACGGGAAGCGCTATTCGCTTCCTATGGGGGGGGGAGAGAGAGAGAGAGAGAGAGAGAGAGAGAGAGAGAGAGAGAGAGAGAGAGAGAGGGATTCCCCAACTGTCAGAGTGCGCTCATTTGAGCATGCGCACAAAAGAGCGCACATCTCCCTGAGACTAAGTGCTGCCTCAGGGAGATCACTGACAGTGTCGGAAACTTTAAAAATAGAAAAATAAAAAAAATTAACATGTTCCCCTCATGTGACAATGTCACACGAGATGGACATGTTAATAAATATCACAAAAACTTTATTAAACTTTTTTAAACATGAAACCTCATTCCACTGGTGGATGAGGTTTCATGATTTTTCAGAAGCCCGCTGGGGCTCCTGGCCTGCCCGCCAGCCTTAAGGTTGGATAGGCAGGGCCTTTAATTGGTTTAACTACCCCGTCAATGGCCTCAATTGGCCACCGACAGGTCAGCGGGCAGGCAGCTGTTTGTGCTGTCCGCCCACCTTCCTGAATATTTAAATGGGGCGGGATGATGTCGGGGGTTCCTCTTGTGTCATTTTTGCGCCGGCGAGCAGGCCTCGCCCCCAGTTCGCCGACGGAAAAATTCTGCCCTAGCTTTCAATTCCAGATTAAATTCCATGCACAGATGCCACAGTGGGATTTGAACCTGTGTCTGCGAAGCATTAGTCTGGGCCTCTGGATTACTAGTGCAGTGACATAACCACTAAACCAGCTCTAGCTCCACAACTTTCCAAGAACTCTGTGTTCCTCAAACTACAGCCTGGTCAAGAAACAATTTGTCACAGAAGAAAAACACAAAAGAACAATATTTAAACTAGTTATTTCTTTAACTTGATGATAAACTAGGTGCATTTACCTTCATCTATAGTGTTCTGTCTAACCACATTAATGTTAACTAAGCAAATGGAGCTAGTGTCTGCAGGGAAATATTTGGATAAGGGTGATCATCATATCACAAGGTTTAGACTAGCCATGCACGGAACAATCTAAAGCTGAATGTCTGAATTGGAAAAGAGATAATTTTATTGGGATGAGAAGGATTTGAGCCATGGTAAAATGGAACCAAAGACAGTTAGGAAAAACTGTAATGGAATGATGGGTGACTTTAAAGTGGGAGATACTTCAGGTACAGGCTGGTGCATTCCAAAAAGTGAAAAGAACCAAAGCTAGGGCTCCTTGGGTGACAAGAGAGATAGAGATTATGATGGAACAAAAAATGAAGAGATGTATGACGCATGCCAGGTGAATTCTTCAAGCCAGAACCAAGTCAAGTACAATAGATTGAAAGGGGAAGTGAAGAGGAAAATAAGACAGGCAAAGAGAGAGTGAGAATGGAATGGCAGTCAACATAAAAGGGAGCTCAAAAAATGTTCTACCAATATGTAAACAGGTAGCAAGAGGTGGAGTGCATCCTCTTGGGGGCAAAGGAAGTGATATCATCTTAGAGTTGCAGGGCAAGGCTTGAACATGGAATGGGCATTTTCGGAGTTTACTAAGGAAGAGAAAGCTGACAAAATATCAGTAGAAGCAGTGATGGTAGAGGTAATAGATGGGGTGAAAATTGAGAGGCTGGTGGCTAAACTGCCTGATCCGGATAGCTTGCGGCGGCGGCTATGTATGGGACAAGTAGAGCTGGATAGAGGGCCAGTGATAGGTGGAGAATGTGAAAAGATGTCATAGACAAAAGGACAAAGGAGGTGTTGACGGTGGTGATATTAGCTAAGAAATGGGCTAATAGGTGACATTAAGGGTAGAAAGCAGGACAAGCAAGGTACAGATAGCCCTAGTGGGGGTGGGGTGGGTTGAAGAAATCAAAAAAGGCTAAAAGGTAGAGATAAAACAATGGATGGAAATATATTTAAAAATAATGGAAATAGGTGGGGAAAAAAATCTGTATAAATTATTGGAAAAAAGGGGGATCGGAAAGGAGGTGGGGATGGAGGAGAGGGTTCATGATCTAAAGTTGTTGAACTCAATATTCAGTCCGGAAGGCTGTAAAGTGCCTAGTCGGAAGATGAGGTGCTGTTGCTCCAGTTTGCGTTGAGCTTCACTGGAACAATGCAGCAGGCCAAGGACGGACATGTGGGCATGTGAGCAGGGTGGAGTGTTGAAATGGCAAGTGACAGGGAGGTCTGAGTCACCACATTCTTGGAAGGATGTGAGAGTCCTTCAGGGTGCAGAGAAAATTTACCAGAATGGTTCCAGAGATGGGCAATTTTAGTTACAAGGTTAGGTTGGAAAAGCTTGGGCTGTTCTCCTTGGAACAAAGGAGATTGAAGGGAGATTTGATAGAGGTATATAAGATTGACAGGTGCAAATAGGGTAGAAAAAGAAAAACTATTCCCATTAGCTAATGGTACAAGGACAAAGGGACACAGGTTGAAGGTTTTAGACAAGAGATGCAGGGTGGATGTGAGGAAGCACTTTTTTCTTTAAACACAGTGAGCGGTAATGACCTGGAACTCTGTCCACTAAGGCTGCAAGCAGAGATGATCCATGATTTCAAAAGGAAATTGGATGGGCACTTGAAGAAAATAAACTTACAGGGCTACAGGAAGACAAGATGGAATGAGACTGACTGGAGAGCCTGCAAAGACTTGATGGGCCAAACAGAGTTGTTTATGGAACAAAAGGAGGATATGGCTCTAGGTGCAGAAGTGGTTGAAGTCCCAAAGCTGCGTGGAGAGATATTTAAGCCTGAAATCATGTCCTTTAATATTTCCAGCTGCCAGGCTACTACCTTGATAGTTGTAGCAACAAACAATTAGCTCAGTTTCTTCTCACAGTGGGACCTTACCCATATTATTATTTCATTAGGCAGACAACCATGACTTGATCAGTTTTTGATTATAGGCATTGAGAAACCATTACTTTTGAAACAAGCTACACACCATCCTTACTTGGGAAAACAATTGCCATTCCTTTATTGCTGCTGGATCAAAATCCTGCAACTCCCTACCTAACAACATTGACACTGTGTCTAAAGCACATGGACGCCAATAGTCCAAGGCAGCTCATCACCACCTTCACAAAGACAATAAGGTAATAAATGCTGGCCTTGAAAGCAACACCCACACCCCATGAATGAATAATAAATTTTGAACTAGTCTTTCTATAGGCTGTAATCTCTATTTGTCTTGAAAGCAAGTTTTAATACAAAACAAATCCTTCACAACAAACAGGCAGCTCTGTTTTAAACTCATAGTACAATGGCCTAGCTGCACCTATAAGACAAACAAAACAGAATTCAGAAAACATTCCACTTTAGTCACAAAATGAACGTGGAAGGGAGAGAGATAAAATGAATCAAAGGTGAGGAAGAGAGATCAAGTGAAAAGACATAGAAATCATGAAAAATAGCAAACTGGACTTAAAACAAGTAAAGTAAAATCCAACAAACAGAAAATTCAGGATTTAAAAAAAAAAGTTTACAAAGATTGCTGATTGATTCCCCACCGAGGGCCCAAGCAACCATGACTCCTGGTGTGTAAAGTCAAGAAACTCTGATTTTGGGAATTTGTTCTGGAACCGTGTTACTGAGTCAGTTCAGAGGTCAAATTGCTAAATGAAATGCTGCCAGACCTGCTGAGTTTTTCCAGGTAATTCTGTTTTTGTTTTAAATGAAATAGTTCGCCAGTATACGGAGTTCATGAAGAATCTTAAAGCAAATTAATCACTAAAAATTATTTGTATACCACTGGTACTTAGAAATACTTCAAATTTATATTTATTATATAAACAAATGGTGCATTAAATGATTAAAACCATTTGGTAACAGATACGGCTTGCTTCTGAACATATCAATACATGTTCTAAGCACCCAAGTCACTCCTGCTTGCTATGCAGTGACCCCTGCTGGAAAGTACAGTGTTCAAGAACAGGAACAGGTTTAAGCTGTGGAGTGTCCCACAGTCAAATAAACTGTCTACATCCACTGTCTCGACCTGCACTTCAAAACTACAACATCCAGAGACAGCATAGGACTGCTGGCATCCATTTAACTATTCAGCACCTTCACAGAAATGACTGAGGAGAAAATAGGCACTAAAATGTATTAGCTGAAACATTCCCTTGTACAGGAACAAGTTGTTTCATTTTACCTTGTAGTTGTTCCAAACCATTTTTTAACTGACCTTGCAATCCCATTTTCTTCTTTTTCTTTGACAGCACTGAATTTTGGTTCTGTTTCTGCAAGTTCTTTTTGCTTCTCTTCTATCTTTTCTAATAGCTTCTGCCTTTCCTTCAAGAGACGTTTCTACAGAAGGAAAAAGTGGAAAAGCATTAAGTAGAAACATGGGTATGCTTCAATATTACAATCGATACCTCTTCTAGGTAAAATCAAAAGGTAGTTCTAGGACAAATACCATCACAGGTAATCTGCTTCATAATATGGGAAAAGTGCTATTTACACAGTTAGAAATACAGAATAAAACCAGCTAGGGAATCTGCAAATCCAGCTAAAGCATGGTTGCCCAGTGTCAGTCAATTCTGGTAAAGCACTCAGGCTAGTGCATTTCCTTGGATCTGTGAGAACGCACTGGGACACTCCAGGTCGTGATGTCACTAGTGTGGCCTGCTAAGGGAAGAGACCTGGCTTAAGAGTCTCCATGCATGCAAAACAAATAGATAATTTTACAAAAACCTCAAAATACATTTGTATGACACTACTACATTACTCTACAATTATAAGGTTGTGCAATGAACAAAAAGACCCTGAGTCTTTATTTCCTTTAATATGCAGCTTTGTATTTTAATGCCTTCCAGTTTAAGGAGGTCTAAGGTGTTGCTCTTAAAAAAAAGGTACATCATAGTGAACCCTACTGGAAGTATACTGGATGTGCGCCGGTGAAGTTAATTTCATTGATTCAATTTGTTAAAAATTAATGGATAATTAAAATTTTCCATATATCAACACTTTAAATCCATGATCAAGTCATGAATGAGTCAGCTGGTATGAGCATATTATAACAGTGGTCATACTTTATCTGGCTGCTCAGATCTTGCCTGCAGATGACTGCTAGTCTTTTGATAAGGCGATAGACAAATAGCATTTTTGGTATTAGCTGAGTGATCAACACATGCATCAACTATAACATAGTACAGTACAATTCTAAACAAACCACAGCTTGTTCAACATGATGTCACTACATAATTGAACAAGACACTGAAAAGGAAACAATTTAATGCGTCAGAACATTCAACTGAACCTGTTCAGCTGCTGATATTTAATTACTATACTTGCATTTATACAGCATCTCCTATCAAAGCTCTTCATACATTAATTACCTTTAAAGTGTAATGATTTACGTAGACAAATTGTTTTGTGCAATACATAAGAGCAGAAAAGACAAATGGGAGACCAACTAGCATAAAGAGACAGTAGATTTCCACAAACAAGCATAAATATTCTAATAAATGAAGTTCCAGTAGATAAGACTGTCCTTTGCTTTATGTTTTTCAACTTTCAAATACACTCACAGGGAGTGGATTAGAAAGTACTTTGAATAGTGTAAAAAGCCATTAGGAAGACTGCTACTGCATTGCTGGAATTTCACCGAGACTAACCAGCCCTTTTATACAATCAGGAAACACATTTTTCAATCCAACAGCCCCATACTTCAAAAACTAAAGTGGAGCAGCCAAAATAGTGGAAGAAAGGAGCTGGATTTTTGCAGGCAGGATAGTCTGAATTTGAGGACCAGATGCAGATCACAAACCATCATTTGGAAACTCCTATTCTATTTTCTCTCCCCACTCATTCAGAATCTCAAGTCTGATAATTCCCATTTCCTTACTCTTTGTTCACTGTTTCCAGCCATTTCATCCTGTAGATCCTTTGCTTTTAACTCGAGTTTAGTCCTCTGTTTAATCTGCTCTTGTCGTTCAGCACTTAGCTGCTCTTTCTCTTCCTTCATGGATAAGATTTTTGCTTTCAGTTCACGTGCCAGTCGCTCTATATCCTTGTTTTTGAGAAACAGGAAACAGACATTTGAATTAATTTCAAATACAAAATGATAAGACAAGCAATGCCACATTCTACTTAAAAATTTGATGGCATATCCAATTACAACTACAAGTGATGAGATTGAAAACTCAAAATTTTCTAATCCTACAAAATCAGACAACGGAGCAGCAATTCAATCTTTTTATATTATAGTTTACTGTATAAGTATAAACTAGCACAAACTGCTGTCTGATAGGCTTTTTATTCTCAAGATACCCTACATTAACTGCTAAATCTAAATGTAAACAAATACAAAAAGATTTTGTCTATTGTTCTGTGTAATTAACGAGAAGCATGGAAATACAAGCTATTCAAAAATGCTTTGTAATGAAGGTAAATTACAGCTCAAAAATAACGTTCATACATACCAGTTCAAAAATATAAAAATGCCTCATCTTCACAGAGCATCAATTTCAATGCATCTGCTAATAATTAATCTTGGAGCATGCATTGTAATTAAAACCCAGCAACTGATTTATGAGAAAAATATTACCTCCATTTTATCTCTGGCTTCCTGCTGCGCATCACGTAGTTGCCTCGACTTCTCTCCACTGGTCTCCCGTTTTGCAGAAAGCTGCCAACAGAAAGTCACATTCTAATGAATCAAGTGTGAACTTTACAGGAATGAATGATCAATGGAATCAAGTAGTGAAATATCACCTCATTGAACAAATTCTTACTTAATCCTAACCCAATCACTTACATCAAGAAATTCAATGCTCAAAATACAATGTAAAATAATTTAAAAGCAAAAAAGCTCTGAAGAAGGATCATACGGACTCGAAACGTTAACTCCGTTTCTCTCTCCATAGATGCTGTCAGACCTGCTGAGTCTTTCCAGCATTTTCAGTTTTTATGTAAAATAATTTACCCAGGCCATGTGAAAGAGCAGGTAATTCAGGCACTAGAGGGTTTAAAATTAATAAAGAGGTATCGGATAGGCTATCAGTGCCAGATTTTTTTTTTTAATTCTTTGATGGGATGTGGGTATCACTGGCAAGGCCAGCATTTGTTGCCCATCGCTATGTGCCCAAGAACCAAGTGGCTTGCTAGGCACTAGAGGGCAGTTAACAGTCAACCACATTGCTGTGGATCTGGAGTCACATGTCAGCCAAACCAGGTAAAGATGGCAGATTTCCTTCCCTAAAAGACATCAGTGAACCAGATGGGTTTTTACAACAATCGGCAATGCTTTTGTCAATATAGAATTTTAATTCCAGATGTTTCACTGAATTCAAATTCCACCATCTGCCCAAATGGGATTCAAACTTAGGTCCCCAGGGCATTACACTTGGTCTCTGGATTACATGTCCAGTGACAATACTATGCCACTGCCTCCCCCGAGGATACTGAGGGAAGTGGAAATTGCAGAGGCACTGGCCATAATTTTTCAGTGTTCCTTAGATTCAGGAGTGGTGCTGAAGGACTGGAGAATTGCAAATGTTGCAACTTTATTCAAAAAAGGGTGGCAAGTTAAGCCCAGCAACTACAGGCCAGTCAGTTTAGCTTTGATGGTGGGAAAACTTCTAGAGATAATCATTAGGAACAAAATTAACAGTCACATGGACAACTGTTGGTTAATTAAGGAAAAATCAGCATAGATTTCTTCAGGGAAAACAGTGTTTAACTAACTTGCTTGAGTTTTTAAAGAGGTGACAGCGAGGGTGATGTAGTACAAAATGGACTTCCAGAAGGCAGTTGATACAGTGCCACACATAAGTCTTGCGAGCAAAGTTATAGCTCCTGGATTGAAAGGGAAAATAGCAATGTGAATGCGAAATTGGCTGAGTGACAGGAAACGGCAAGAAGCAGTTAATGTAAGTTTCTCAGACTGGAGAAAGGTTTGCAGTGCAGCTCCCCAGGGACCCTTGCTTTTCCTGATATATATTAATGACCTAGACCTTGGTGTGCAGGGCACAATTTCAAAATTTGCAGGGGATACAAAACTCAAGGCACATTGTGAACTGTGAGGAGGATAATGCAGAACCTCAAAAGGGTAAAGACAAGTTGGTGGAATGGATGGACAGGTGACAAATGAAGTTCAATGCAGAAACATGTGAAGTGATTCATTTTGGTAGGAAGAACATGGAGAGACAATATAAAATAAAGGGTACAACTCTAAAGTGGGTGCAGGTGCAGAGGGCCTGGGATAGGTGCATAAGTCATTGAAGATATCAGTACAGGTTGAGAGAGTAGTTAATAAAGCATAGTGTCCTAGGCTTTATTAATAGGGGCACAGAGTACAAGAGCAAGGAGGTTATGTTGAACTTGTATAGGACACTAGTTCAGTCTCAGCTAGAGTACTGCATCCAGTTCTGGCGCCACACAATAGGAAAGATGTGAAGGCATTAGAGAGAGTGTATAAAAAGATTCCAGGTTTTAGGAACTTCAGTTATGAAAATAGATCGGCGGAGTTGAGGCTGTTTTCCTTGGAGAAAACACGGCTGAGAGAAGATTTGATAGAGGTAATCAAAATCATGAGGGGCCTGGACAGAGTAGATAGGGAGAAACTGTTCCCAATCATGAATGGATCGAGAACGGGAGGGCATAGATGTAAAGTAATTTGCAAAAGAAGCAAAATCATATGAGCAAAAAACATTTTCACACAGAAAATGGTTTAGGTCTAGAATGCACTGCCTCGGCCTGTTGTAGAGGTAGGTTCAACTGAGGTATTGAAAAGAGAGAATTATACTGTTACTTGAAAAGGAACAATATGGAAGGTTATGGGGAGAAGGTGGGAGAGTGGCACTAAGTAAATTGCTCATTTGGAGAGCCGCTGCAGACACAATGGGCCAAATGTCCTCCTTCTGCGCTGTAAAAATTCTGTGAATTTATACCCAAATACAGATCTCTCTTCTAATCACAGTAGTTGAGAAAGAAGCCAAAAGCTTCCTCTACCCAACTGAGTTTTCCCTGGTCAAGAATACACACCAGGGGAGCAGAAACATTATTAAGTCTCTGGGAAAAATAAAAGTATGGGAAAAGCATAACTGGAGGCCCGACAAGATTCCTAAAAGAGGTTGTTTACTTCAAGCAGAGAATTCTGTAATGTAACTTATACGCTCAGCACAAATGCAAATCACAACACAATAAAATTAACCAGAGCAATTTAGTCTAACTTTGAAAGCGCAGCCTTACAAAACTCCCTCTTCTCTCTCACCTCATCAAGTTTAGCACGAGTCTCATTCAGTTCCTGATTGTAGATAGTATACTCAAGTGCTCTTCTCATCTTATCCCATTTCTGATACTGCGCTAACTCTTCCTTCTCATCTTCCAGTGTATGCAGACGCTCCTCAATATATTTCAACAATTCATTAATCTTTTCTCTCTTCCCCTCTGCAAAATAAACAGAAAATGGTGTTAGATAAACAAGATGTTTATAAGCATGGGATCTAAAATTCATGCTCCATGTGAAGATAATCAGTACAGGTACAGTACCTCAAATCTGGCACCCTGCCGGATTTCAGGTTGGGCAGTTCGGGTCACATCAAGTCTGGTGGGGTTAAGGGTCACTTGGGAGCCCAGGATAGAGCAATGTGCAGGCGGCGATGCCGGTACCTGGACTGGAGCCACACCAGGCCAATGCAAGTCCTAGACGAATTGTCCAGGTACGTTTTTTTTAAATTTTATCCAATTAAACTCAATGGATGGAATATTATAATAATGTCCGGTTTTCAGACACCACTGGTTTTCAGGTAGCTGGATTTGAGGTATTCTAACTGTATTAAGAAATGGCAAATTTTTGCCTTTTAGGTTGCGTTCAGCATTGGCCACTGCTGCATCAGGTTTGAATGCTGCCAAATGCAGAATAAAGCTTGTTCTGCACTGCTGCTTCAATATTGTGTAACCTCCAATTCAACAGAGCAAACATCAAAAAGAGAGTATACCAAATCAAAAGCATGTGTATGTACTGTGAACCCAAGACCAATGAGAACTAGACTGAGACTTTCAAAACACATTTCACACTGAACCCCTAAAGCCAAAATGATAGAGCAATGGCTTGCATCACCCATATCTCAGCTGCATTGAAACTTAAGTCCCAAAGATCGAAGTATAATCTATTGCATTACCCAGTACCCCTCACATGGCCTCCTTAAACCAAGCACCAATTTCTTTTGTGAATATGTAGCATTTCCAATACCTGTGGCATTTTTTTATTTTTAATCTGGCAATTATCCAATCTAGGCTTTGCTTTATTAATGTCAAACCTAACAAACACAGCTTACTCAGGATGTTTTGGGATCACTTGGAAGACAGCAGGGAAGATCCTTGACCAATTCTACCATCAATAATACCTATTGGGCTGTTGTTTATAGTATGCAGAAACTTGGAATATTGCTGAAAAGAGAGACATGCTGCCAAAGCTTTTCATCTTACACTCATCAGGACAACGGTAAGAATACTAAATTTCAAACGATCACAACAATTTATACTACAAACCTTTTCTGAATTACCTAGGAGCTTCTTGGGGAGGTTAATGTTCCCCATTGCTTATGATCATTTGAAATTTGGCATTCTTGCATTTGTTCTGGCGAATTAAAGGCAAAAAGCTTTGACAACATGCCTCTCTTTTCAGCAATATTCTAGTTCTGTCTCACTAAACGGCAGGTCAAAAGATATTATTGATTGTAGAATCAACTTGACAACCAATCAACATCGTTTTCCCCGGTATTATCAATTGTTGTGATGGTTTGAAATTTGGCATTCTTGCATCCATTCTGATAATTTCTGACTGTCAAGTAATGTTCAGAAGATCAAAGCAGACCTATTAAGCAAATATCTCCCAAATATTTTTTATATATACGTTCATGGATCGTGGGCATCAGTGGTTAGACCAGCATTCATTGCTTATCCCTTTTTGCCCTTGAGAAGGTGGTTGAACTGCTGCAGTCCATGTGTTGTAGAAACACCCACATTGCAGTTAGGGAGGGAGTTTCAGGATTTTAACCCAGCGACAGTGAAAGAATGGCGATATAGTTCCAAGTCAGAGTGGTGAACGACTTGGAGGGGAACTTGCAGGTGGTGGTGTTCCTATGTATTCTGCTGCCCTTGGTCTTTGAAGTATTGAGGTCACAGGTTTGGAAGGTGCTGTCGAAGCAGCTATGGCAAGTTGCTGCAATGTTTACAAACATATAAAATACGAGCAGAATTAGCTATTCAGGCCCTTAAGCCTGCTCTGCTATTCATTAAGATCATGGCTGATCTGTCTGTGTTTCGAATTGCACATTCCTATCTACCTTCGATTCCCTTGCCTAACAAGAATCTATCTACCTCCACCTTAAAAATATTCAATGACCTCGCCTCTGCCACCTTCTGAGGTACAGTGTGCCAAAGTCACATAACCCTCAGAGAAAAAATTTCTCCTCAACTCTGTGCATCTTGTAGATGGTACACACTGCTGATACTGTGCACTGGTGGTGGAGTGAATGCTGAAGGTGGTGGACAGGGTGCCAATCAAGCAAGCCGCTTCGTTCTGGATAGTGTCAAGTTTCTTGTGTTGTTGGAGCTGCACTCATCGAGGCAAACGGAGAGTATTCCATCACAGTCCTGACCGATGCCTTGTAGATGGTGGACAGGCTTTGGGGAGTCAGGAGGTGAGTTACTCTCCGGCGAATTCTCAGCCTCTGACCTGTTCTTCTAGCCACTACATTTATATAGCTTGGCCAGTTCAATTTCAGGTCAATGGTAACCCCTAGGATGTTGATTGTGAGGGATTCAGCGATGATAATGCCCTTGAATGTCAAGGGAGATGGTTAGATTCTCTTGTTGGAGAAGTTCATTGCCTGGCGCTTGTGTGGCACAAATGTTACTTGCCACTTCCCGCCCAAGCCTGATTGTTGTCCAGGTCATGCTGCATATGGACACGGACTGCTTCAGTATCTAAAGTGTCACAAAGTGCTAAATATTGTGCAATCATCAGCAAACATCCCCAGTCTGACCTTACAATGGAAGCGGATACCATTGATGAAACAGCTGAAGATGGTTGGCCCTAGGGCACTACCCTGAGGAACTCCTGCAGCAACATCTGGGGAAAGAGATGATTGACCTCCAAGATCCTCAACGATCTTCACTGTTACTCCAACCAACATAGAATTTTCTCCCTCATTCCTACTGACTTCAGTACTGCTAGGACTCCTTGATGTCACACACAAACAAATGCTGCCTTGATGTCAAGGGCAGTCACTCTGCCATCACCTCTGGAGTTCAGTCCTTCTGTCCATTTTTGGACCAAAGCTGTACTGAGGTCAGGATCCAAGTGGCCTTGTGGCTTCTTGTGTTCTACCTTTTCTTTTCAAATCTCAGCCGGCAACTTACAGATAAAAACAAAAGTGCAACTAATTGGAATATCCTTTAAAGAGTCAACACGGGGACAATGGACCAAATAACCTCCTTCTTTGTTGTCTGCTTCCATAGCATTAAGAATAAAGATCAGCCCAGGCTAACATCAAAACACAGCAAAGAACTCTGCTGACAGGCAAACAAAGCACCACAGAACCTAATCTACATTTTATTTGGAACTTCTGTTATAAAATGAGGCAAAAAGCAGACTCAGCATTCTTACCAGTTTCCTTCATAAGATTAATACTCTCCTCTTTACGTTCATCATATACTCTGGTACCAGCAACTTCTCGCAGAAGTTTCAGTCGCTGAGAATCTGGAGCTGTGGCCATCTGATTAATCTAATCCAAACACAATTCAATAAGCTAATAAGCTATTTAGATGGTACATTAATTCAAAGAAATTCCAAAAACACGCACTTGCATCATCATTAGTTATATATAATCACACCCCCTTGAATAAATATTTATTGAAGTCACATTGCTTAGAAGAAGTCCAAAGAAACCTCCAGAGTCCATTTTGAAATGAATATTTGAAAAACAGTTATAAATTGATTTCTCTGACTGCAAGAATTTTAGAAGCTTACATAACTGGGTCCTACTTTACAGAAGATTAATGCAGAACCAAGTGTGGCAATTTATCCTACCCAGTAAACTGTAGCTTCTAGGTGAAACAGCAGGATACTGACAAACAGGCTTACCAGGTGAAGGTGTTTAATCTCAAACTGGAGAAATGCAAAGATTGGGGGCAGGTGCAGCAGGTCAAGAAAGATGCAAAATGGACAATTGATATGGAAAGGACACGTGGCAATATTATTTATCTAAGCCTGTATTTCAAATTAATAAAAGCTTTGCCAAGTGCTTTATGATAATATTCCTTCAAACATGATCATATCATGTGATTGATAAGTATATAGTCTCTAAAGCTAAATTAAATAACCTATAAATGGACATTGTCATTATATTAAGTTTTTAGTTTTTAATTGGGATTTGCAAACACGCACATTGCATTCTCCACAAGAAAATACCGAAATAATGCACATGGAAATTAAGTGATGCAGTTTTTAGCCCTAAAGGGAGTGATTCATATTGGATTAATCATAGTGAACAAGACAAAGTAAATATGATTCATACAGTGACAATGTCAGTACAAGTAACACCTTACCAAGGCAAATGGAATAAATAATTGATGTGCAATGTACAGCTAAAGCAGGGACAGATAACTATCCTAGAATTACAGACAAACAAAATTAATTTATTCCCCACTCCCACCCACAGTTTACTACATTAACAATGTGCAAAAATGTTTTACATAACACTTCTCTCAAAATAGTTAATACTACATCTGTTGGTGGATATTCATGGGTTATGAAGGGTATGGGCAGATGGTGGAGCAACAAACATAGAATCTCACTGAGCTACTGAACAACTAGAGTAGAGAGCTTTGCAACCCACAGACTGCACCTAGCCTGAAGGACTATTTAAAATAGATAACTGCAAGATAAAATATAGAATCTTTTTCTAAAACACTGTCATGACTAGAAATCAATACTTATGTTTTAACTACCAAGACTGTTAATTTTCACTTTCGTTTCTAAATGGTTACTTTCTGCTTTTGGTAGTTAGCGACAACATTGTTCAAACGCTCTATCCCCTAATTTCAATTTTCTCTCCACATTCCACACAAAAATATTTCCTGCATACATAAAACAGAACAAATTTTGTAAATCAGCAAAATCCTATACATGTATACTTGTTTGCAAGCAGGGATGCTGCAAGGGAAACACATGGGTTTTCAGTGATGTGGTATGGCATTTGGTGGCAGACAGTCAAGGGGGACTGACATTCACCTGATCTTTCTCTTGAATCAATGAACTCTGCACTGCGAGACAATGTCTTATTATCATAAGCTGTTACTATTTAATACATTGCAATCACAATATAATTAAGTTTAAGATAAATTCATGTGAGGTCTATACACCATGAACTGTTGGGCTGAATGGCCTGTTGTGCTGTAAATACTATGTAATACTGGGAGTATTCTACTGTACTATACTTTTTATGGTACAAAAAAAAAGCAAACCAATTGTAACATGTAACAACCACTTTCAATAACCCTTCTAAAATCAATTATTTTAGCTTTCAAATTCTGATTTACAGTGCTTCCTAAACACCGGGAAATCCAAAATTTCCCACAACCAGGCGGTACACCCCAAGGGCACAGCCAGGGTTAAACCTTGCAACTTGCATACTTTCATCCCCAGTCACAACTCTTTTTAATCATCCACATTGTAAATTCATATTCACAGCATAACTACTTGTTTTCACAAACAAAATCCCAATTGGGAAACGTCATCAAGATACTGGTGAAAATCCCATACAATAAAACAAATTTTAATTTTTTCTGTCACTATAAAACAGTGGTCTTGGTCGGAGGCCTAAATGCAGACTAATTACATTTGATTATTTTCTAGGTTGGCATTCATAAGCTGATAGACGCAGCAATCTATACTTTATGTTTTTACTGGAAATTATATGGAACAATCCAACAAATTAAATGATAAAAGTTTAAGCACTGGAATTATTCAAAATACCACAATGGGAGAGTTAATGTACCAAGCAGTGACTCTCAAGCAAGTCAAATTATGAGGCACAAAATCTGCCTTTGTGTGATGTAGTGCCCATGAAAAATATTCTGTGAAACACAGGTACCTAGGTTTAAGAACCACTGCATTAGAAGGATGAGTTTCAATGAGCGTTATGGCCTTTATTCGGCAATTAGCTCACCAATTCGCTCCACTAGCACTTACTTCTTACAGTCCCAATACAAGAATTACTGACAGCACAGGCACAAGAGGTTGAATGGCCTCTTTCTATGATTCTACTGCAATTCTTCTGCTGCCTGAATCATAGCTGACACATGGATTTTCTCAATTTTGTCTATTTTTGTTACTTATGTTCATCCTCACATTAACGAGAGCAAGCCACACAATACTCAACAGATGACTCAAACAGTTCACAATGGAGTCAAGGTGTGTAAGTGAGTTGAGTCATCAAAATAAGCTAGAAAACTTTGTTTAGTTGCTGCTGGGCTGCAGTGTCAGAACATTAAAAATGAACACCCTCAAATCTCTTTCAACTTCATCGCTGCTATCCAAATGACAATTTGAATTAAGAGCAGACTTTCAAACATGTTTCAACGTAGAACTGGAAATCCAGTAGAATTTTTTATTTCAGGAAATACCACTTGCATTTCTGGATTCACTTACCTTTCCTTGCTTGACAATGTAGTAAGGATTGCTTCTGGAAAACCCAGCGCTTTCCAAAAGATTCATGACATCATTTTTCCTATTGAACAAAAACAGGATTGAAGTATGATATAAATTATCTAAGAATCCACAGAAGGTACGCAATATTCCCCTTTGCCACTCAAAGACTTTAACTGCAATTCTCAGTTTGCACTTAACCCAATCACAAGATAGATTTTTAATTAACAATTTAATAAATCCTTGCACTTAAAAGGATATTTAGCTCTCATTTCAACAGCTTTCAATCTTTTTTTAAATGAATTTTCTGGGCATCCAGTGCATGCTACACTTCAGTTCTTAGATAAGAGGGGAAAGAAGGTTTCTTGTACTGGAGGGGAAGAAAGCAGGCAACACAGTACTGAACAAAACACTCAATGGTCTCCAGTGAATTTCCTCTTAATATTTCCTCCTTGTAAAAATATAATCTATCACTTAGCACTTCTGTCATCAGCTACAGATTTTATAGAAAGCAAATTGTATTGTTACATCAATATAAAATATTCCCCAGGTGGAACTTATTAGAATATAATTGATTATATAAGGAACCTACTTGTAATAACTTGTACAATTAACAACCCCCAATATCCAAAGCCTTGCTGTTGCAAGGTTACCAGTCTACCACATGTGGATTTATATCCAAATTCCCACTAAATGTGGGCAAGATTGGCAAGGTCAGCATTTATTGCCCATTCCTAGTTTCCCTGAAAGGGAAGTGATGGGTTGCCTTCTTGAACTACTGAAAGCAGTGGCTTGCTAGGTCACTTTAGAGAACAGTTTAGAAACAACCATGTTGGTGTGGAACTGCAGTTACATATAGGACAGACCAGATAACAGTAGAGCTTCTTCCCTAAAGGACATAATCACCTAGTTGATTTTCCTGTAACAATCCAACAGCTTCACAATTACTTTAACTGATACCTGTTTACTTCAAATTGAAGTCAAATTATAATCTACCATGGTGGGATATAAACTCAGATTCTCTGGATCTATTCCAAACCTCTGAATTAGACAATCCTGTAGCATATCCATTATACTACCATACTCTATCTATTGTATACACAACAGGACAATTTTGTGAAAAGTTGTAAAAACTAATAAAGCACTGAAGAGTAAAAATAAAACAAAGAAACCTACGTCACCATTTTCTTGTCTAAAAAATACTGATCCTTCTTTGCTCCAATGACACGGCGGAGAGAAACCTCCTCTTTGTCAATCTACAGGATGAAAGGAATCATATAACATAACAGCTATAAACCATGTTATTCAACACATTTTGTACTATCCTAAATACATAACGTAGATAAAATACAACTCAACTGGGCCAATGATTAGAATTTTCTCTTTTTACTCATGCATGGGATGTAAGCACACCATTGCAAGATAGGTATTTGATGTCCATTCCTAATAGCCTTGAAGGTGATGGTGAACTGAACTGCAGTTGGGTGTAGATGCAACCGTATCGTTGTTAGGACGAGTTTCAGATTTTTGACCTAGCCACAGTGAAGGAATGGCAATACAATTCCAAGGTAACATGAGGCTCGGAGAGGAACTTGCAGGTGTTCATATTCCAATGCATCTGCTGCTTTTTTCCTCCTAGGTGGTAGAGATTGTGGGTTTAGAAGGTGCTGTCGAAGGATTGCACTACATCTTGTAGAAATGCTACCACTGTACACTTGTGGTGGAGGAAGTGAATATTTAAGATCATGGAAGGGATGTTGATCAAATGGGCTGCTTTGTCCTGAATGGTGTCGAGCTTCTTGAGCGTTGTTGGAACTGCACTCTTATAGGCAAGTGGAGAGTAATCCATCACATTCCTGACTTGTGCCTTGTGGACAGGCTTTGGGGAGTCAGGTGGTGAGTTACTTGCCACAGAATTCCCTGCTTCTGACTTGCTTTTGTAGCCAAGGTATTTACACGGCTGGTCCAGTTAAGTTTCTGTTCAATGGAAACCCCGCAGGATATCAATGGTGGGGTATTTAGTGATGTAATGTCTCTGAAAGTTGAGAGAAGATGGGTCTGTTCTCTTTTTTTGGAGATGGTCCAAATGATGCTGTCCTGCACTCCTCATTGGCCTGACAATTATGTGGCACTGTTACCTGTCATTTACCAGTCCATGCCTGGATATTGTCCAGATCTTGCTACGTGTGGGCACAGTCTATTTCAGTATCTGAGTATTACAAATGGCACTGAACAATGTGCAATCAGCAGCAAACACCCCCACTTCTGACCTTATGATAGAGGGAAGATCATCAGTGAGGCAGCTGAAGACGGTTGGGATGAGGACACTACCCTGAGGAAATGTCTCAGCGATGTTGTTGGGTTCAGATGACTGACTTCCAACAACCACAACATCACCTTGTATTTGGCTATGACTCCAAACAGGAGAATCTTCCCAGATTCTAGCTGACTTCAATTTTGCCAGAGCTCCTTGATGCTACACAATGAATAACTCCCTTGGTGTCAAGGGCAGTCACTCTCACCGCACCCCTCAAATTCAACTCTTTTGTCCACGTTTAGACCAAGGCTATAATCAGGTCTGGAGCCGAGTGGCCTTGGTAGAACCCAAGTTAAGCTGGTTATTGCTGAGTGAGTGTCACTACACTACCGACACCTTCCATCCCTTGGCTGGTGATTGAGAAAAGACTGGGGAGATAATTGTCCAGATTGGATATATCCTGCTTTTTGTGGGCAGGATATATCTGGGCAATTTTCCATATTGTCGGTTAGAAGCCAGTGTCATAGCTGGACTGGAACAGCTTGACTTGGGGAGCTGTTATTTCCAGAACACAAGTCTTAAATACTGCAGCCAAGATGCTGTAAGAGTCAATAGCCTTTGTTGCATCCAATGCCTTCAGCTGTTTCTTGATATCACATGCAGTGAATTGAATTGACTGAAGACTGGCAGCTATGATGCAAATCCTTAGGAGGAATCGGAGATGGATGATCGACTCAACATTTCTAGCAGAAGATGGCTGTAATTATTTTAGCCTTGTCTTTCGAACTGACTGACTGGGTCCCCCTCATTGAGAAACAGTATGTTTGTGAAGCCTACTCCTCCTTCAGTTTAGTTGTTTAATTGTCCACTACCATTCATGACTGGGTGTGGCAGGACTGCAGTGCTTTGATCTGCTCTGTTAGTTTTGAGGTCACTTCTGCTCTGTCTATTGCATGCTGAACAGTAAAAGCAGCATGCATGTAAATCCTGTGTTCTAGCTCCACCAGGTTAACATTTTTAGGGTAGTATCTGAGGTTGCTCCTGGCACGCTCTCCTGTACCTCCCCATTGAACCAGGGTTTATGGCAATGGCAGAGTGAACATTACGCCAGACCACGAGGTTACATATTACAATTAAATATAATTCTGCTGTTACTGATAGCCCACAGCACCTCATGGATGCGGTTTTCAGTTACTTGATCTGTTTTGAATCTATCCCATTTAGCACAATGGTAGTACAACACAATACCGTGAAAAGTACCTTCAGTGTGATGACAGACTTGGTCTCAATGATGTGCAGAGGTTGTTCCTAATAATATCGTCATGGTAGATTGGCATGGGTGAGGTCATGTAGGTTTGTCCCTCTTGTTGGTTCTGGCCAGTCTGTCAGAAATGTCCTTCAGGACTGCCAGTAGTGGTGCTACTGAGTTACTCATGGTGATATACACTGAAGTCCCCTGCCAGAATAATTTTGTGCCCTTGTTACGTTAATTATTTCCTCCAAGTTCAACATGGAGGAGTCAGCTAAGGGAGGGCTTGAGGCGGTAGTCAGCAGAAAGTTTCCTTGCCCATGTTTGACTTGATGCCATGAGATTTCATGGGTGCAGAGTCATGTTAAGCATTCTTAGGGTCACTCCGTCCCAACTTTATGGGCAGGATTTTCTGCTTGTCGGGTGGGCGGGCCTGACCCAATCTCTGGCGGGCGGGGAACCGATCCCTGCCAGCGAAGCAGGCCACAACGCCATTTTACGTGGGCGGGCCAATTAAGTGCTCCCTGTGCGGGTGTATGGATTCCCTAAAAGCGACAGTGTGCTCTTTCACGCATGCGCACAAAAGAGCGTACATCTCCCTGAGGCTAAGTGCAGCCTCAGGGAGATCGCTTCCATTTTGAAAAATATTAAAAATGGAAAAAAAAATTCCCTAATTTGTCCCCTTCATGTGACAATATCACATGAAATGGGACATGTTCATAATTTACGGAAAAACGTTATTAAAATTTTTAAAACCCTGCATGAAACCTCATGCCGCCGGTGGATGAGGTTTCATGTTTTCTCTATTTGCCACCGGGGCTCCTGGCATGCCCGCTAACCTTAAGGTTGGACGGGCAGGTCCTTTAATTGTTCAAATGATCCTGTCAATGGCCTCAATTGGCCATTGACTGGGCGGCAGACCTGCAGCTGATTTTGCTGCACCCCCGCCTTCCTGAAAATTTAAATGGAGGGGGGGGGGTGACATCGGGAGTTCCACCCGACATCATCCAGCATCATTTTACGTGTCAGCAAGTGGGCCCCACCCCTGCTTGCCGACGGCAAAATTCTGCCCTATATCACTGTGCCACTGCCTCTGGTGGGACTGTCCAGGGATGATGATGGAGAAGCCTGATATAAACTGGGTGAGTATGACTATGTCAGGCTGTTGTTTGACTTGTCTATGGGACAGTTCTCTCAATTTTGAACAAGTTCCCAGATGTTAGCGAAAAGGACTTTAGTGAGTCAAATGGGAAAGGTGTGCCTTTGTCTTTTCCGGTGTCTAGGTTAATGCCAGATGGTCCATCTAGCTTGGTAGGCCATTTCAGAGGACAGTTAAGAGTCACCCATACTGTTGTGTGTCTGGAGTCTCACGAAGGCCAAACTAAGTAAGGACAGCAAATTTCCTTTCCTTAAGGATACCAGATGGGTTTTTACAACAATCTGATAGTTTCATTGTCACCATTACTGACACTAACTTTCTATTCTAGATCTGTTAATTAACTGAATTTAAATTCCACCAGCTACTGTGGTGGAATTTGAACATTTGATTCTGAAGCATTAGTCTGAACCTCTGGATTATACTCCGGGAACATTTCCACTTTACTACCGTTCCTATCTTGTTAAAAGACAAATCAGAATCAGTGGCTATTTGGTTTCTAGACTTTCTGCATTTAAGTAATCAAATTCATGACATGCATATATAATCCTGATAAAACAGAAGTTATACTTAACTCCAAATTTAATTCCATCCAGTGTCATTTCACTAAGCTAATGACAGAAAAGAGCTGGTATACCAATTTAGATAAATATTGTTCAGTCCACCTATGCTAGGTCCATTGCATATACATTTACACGTTATATATATTGTATTAAAATATTCATACATGTTAAATTATAGCATTCATATCAACAAAGCAAAATATTTTGTAGTTCACTTATTTGAGAGATAGGATTAAGCTCCTCCATCTCACTTACAAAGATACAAGTTTGGGGACTGGGTGTCACATCATCGTACTCTCCATGCGAGCATTACTGAAAGGTAAATCTTTCCAAGTGCACTACTGTGGGATGGTGAAGAGAAAGAAAGAAGCAAACATTGTCCCACCCTGGATTATTGAATTTTAATCATGTACACTTGTCAATCACAGTGCACTAACAGTGACCATAAACTAGCAAACTCCAGCTTTCAGACTATGGCTCCCTCCTGATAGAAAGAAGGTTACATCATCAGGTAATTTACGCCACAAAATATATTTTTTTTTCAACTCACTGTATGCTATACTTACAGGCAATCTATTGTCTGAATTGTCAAATATTATTTCAACAAATGCAGAAATAACACGAGGTCCAGTTCCTTCCTACAAACAGCAACCAAAATTTAAAGTTAACATTTGCAAGTTAAAGTTAAATGTTGTCATTTTGAAACAGTTCAGTCCACAAGGTCAAACCTCAATGTTACACACAGCTTATATTTATATAGTGCTTCTAACAAAGGAAGAAAGCAAGGTGGAGAGGTTTAAGGAGGAAACTGCAGAGCTCAGGGTTCAGGCAGCTAAAGCCACGAATGATGGAGCAACTAAAATCAGGAATAACCAAGGGCCAGATTTAGAGAAGGGCAGGTATCCCGGAGGGTTGTGGGGCTGAGATTACAAAGATCGTGAGGGGTAAGGCCACGGAGGAATTTGAAAACAAGGATGAGAATTGTAAAATTGAAACTTTGCTCATCTGGGAGCAAATGTAGGTCAGTGAGCATAGGAGTGACAGGTGAATGGGATTTGGTGCAAGTTAGGACTTGGACAAGGTTTGGATGTTTACAGAGGGTGTGATGTGGGAGACCAGCCAGGAGTGTGCTGAGCAAGTCAAGTCTGGAGGTAACAAAAACATGAATGACAGTTCCAGCAGATGATCTGAGGCAGGTACAGGGCTGGGTGATGTTACAGAGTTGGAAACAAGCTGTTTTAGCAATGGCGCTAAAGAGGTTGGAAGCTCATCCTGGGGTTAAATAGTATAACAAGGTTGCAAACAATCTAGTGCAGCCTCTGACTCCATCCCTCTCCCTGGCAATTGTCTGTGTATCCTATAAAGCCTTCAATACGCCCATATTTATTTCACGCAACATTTGAAAAATAGAACAATTAATATGTTTAAGCTATATATCTGTATACAATAAGAATTGAATAAACAAACAGGACCACATAATGATTATTAATTTACTTATAAAAACTGATGAACTACTGAGGGACTACTAGTTTAACAACAGAAAATGGTCCTATATACAGCTGATTCTGCAACTACTTTAGATTAGTATGTGACCAGCTGACCATCTTGCATTAGAATTAAATTACAGTTGGATGGAAAAGGAGGAAACAGAAATAACAGAATATGCAAATAG
Source organism: Carcharodon carcharias (assembly GCF_017639515.1). Taxonomy (NCBI): domain Eukaryota; kingdom Metazoa; phylum Chordata; class Chondrichthyes; order Lamniformes; family Lamnidae; genus Carcharodon; species Carcharodon carcharias. Next base: position 118,479,453 of record NC_054483.1, on the reverse strand, counting down.
TCTAGAATATGTTAAGGCAAGAACAGCCGGATAATTCATCTAATCTCAATCAACAGTAATTTTTACTGTCAGATGATATTGTAATTAGTTCCTGCTTTTCTGCCTTCATATTTATGAAATATACTGAGGTTAATTCAGCATCCAAAATTTTAAACTGGTTATAATGAAATAAGCTGCTGAATATTACCTTTGATTTTTGTGCATTCAGCACTGCTGATGGAGTTACTTTTCACTTTGAAGTCTCACACATTTCCACTGGAAATCCCCTCTTACCCAACCTAATTATAAAATCAAAATTCCCACAAGCCTACACATTTAACTACTGTTGCAGTCCAGAAAGATTAAATGACAAGGGTGTGGAATTTCTATACCAGAATCAATACAAGGATTTTAAGTTATTTACACTTACTTTGCTATTGTGAAAGTGTGTCACAAAACTTCCCAATCAATAGGTCAACCTCCTTCACATTTAGTTTCTGCTCAACACACTTTCACAAATAGCAACAGTAACTCCCAATCAGTACACTTCCGAACAGTCAGTGTTAGAGAAATACACCGACTAGGGACAGTGGAATGTAGGGAAAATTCTCTTTCTTTGCCTTGATGGAACCACCACTGGTTGCTCCTTCCCACCTGACTACCTTCATGGGGGTGGTGTTTGAGACCCAGATCCCCAAATGATTTCCTTCAACATGGAAGCTGGCAGTTAGCCCTTGGGAGAAACAGTAAAGGCCAGAATTCTCCAAAGATGTGCATCGTTTTGGTCTCCTTAGTTGAAAAAGGATATAATTGCTTTAGAAGCAGTTCACAGCAGGTTCACTCAACTCATTCCTGGGAGGAAGGGCTTATCTAATGAAGAAAGGCTGAACAGGTTGGGTCTATACCCGGTGAAATTTAGTGGAATGAGGGGTAATTTTATTGAAATATTTAAGGTCCTGAGGGGAAATGATAGGGTGTTTCCTCGCATCAGAGAGACTAGAACTGGGGGGCACAGCTTAAGAATAAGAGAGCACCCTTTGAGGATGGAGATGAGAATTTTTTTTCTCTCAGAGGGCCATTCATCTGTGGAATTCTCTTGCCCAGAAAGCAGTGGGGGCTGGGTCACTGAATTTATTCAAAGCTGAGTTAGGTAAATTTTTGATAGACAAGGGAGTGAGAGATTATGAGGGGCGCAGACAGGAAAGTGCAGTTAAGTCCACGATTTGGTCAGCGATGATCCGATTGAGCAGTGGAAAAGACTCCTATATTCCTATGGCTTTGTAGCATTCCTTTGCCCAATTCAGGCCTAGCAATTAACAGGCTAAATGCCTAGTTTCTTGGCTGAGGCCGCCTTCAGGTCACTTCTGTTCCTTTAAGGTACCCCGTCACCTCTGGAGTGGCAGAGAAATCCCCACTGCAACACTGTTGGAACTTTACACCCTTGTACTGTGGGCTCTCAGGAACGCCACTGTACCTCACAAAATGGCCCCCTGTTCAAAGGAAATAGCTCAAAGCTGCAGGTAGTTTGGAAAGGCAGGATAAAATCTTGTCCTGATGCAACTTCAACGCAAAGAGGAGAAACCTAGCTCAGAAATCAAATGGCTACCTTCATTCTCAGGTAGGGAAAGTGCACAGTAGCCATCAGGGGAAACAATGGTAAATAAAGTGAACTTAAATGATGGAATATCATAGTCAGTACTAGTTAAAAAAAAAATATCATAACCATTCATTTTTCTTGTTTTAAAATGTTTTTGATTTATAGAAAAGTACATATTACATTAGGACCTAGCTGAAAGAAATACCCACAAAAACTGAAGACAGTGACCTACAAATAACCCACCCATGCATTCTCTCAGCAAGCAAGAAATGAAAACCCTGACAGGCTAAAGATAGCAGGAAAATTTTTAAAGACAATTTGCTTACATAATTTGTATGCAAAGAAGCAACATTATTTGAATTAAAAGAAAGGCATCATATTATTTAGAACCATGGAAAAGTTACAGCACAGAAAGAGGCCATTCAGCCCATCGTGTCTGCACCAGCCAAGAGAAAATTTTTTAAAAAAGCTTCTAGCCTTCTGAATTTTTTTTTTGGTTCCAAAAAGTTTTGTTACCATGTAGTACAAGGTAGTTTTAATTAAATTAGCAACTGAACTCAGATCTCAAATTTATTTTTAAAATTTGCTTTTCAAGGTTTTGTGGATTTTGCAATAAAATTGTAAGTCTCTTAAGATGTTGGTCAGATTGATAAAATTTTAGAAACAGCTACTCAGCTTCCTGTGCTTTCTTAAGGCTGCCCCTTGCTGCAGTAGTGAATGTCACAAGATACTCTGCTTTCTGCGAGTGTTAAACAATATAGCTTCAATATATGTTCCACCCATAGGTTTCCCAACTTTCAAGTTTTATAAATTAGACAGTTCAACAAATCCTAATATCACTTCCATCCTCCATGGTATAAATAAGAATGGCCTAGGTGCTATACTCTTGTGTGATTGGTGTCTTCGGTTCACTGTGCACCACAAAGTGCTCCGTGACAATTCACAATTTCCAACAAGTATCAAACATTGAAAAGAGCAATTTCCTCAAGGTAGTACAACTCAAGTTGTGTAATACAAGATATTGTATTAGATTGATAAACATAATTCCAGATCAACTATTTTTATACTAATACTTACATGCAGAAGAGCAAGTCTCTGCTCAGGGCGAAGGTGGCTGAACTCATCACTAAGCACAAACTGAATTGCTGCAAGTATGAAGAGAGATGGCGAAGAGAGAAAAAGTTAGAACAAATAATATATTTCTATTCAAAGGAGGACAACAACTGAGATAGATTGGTTACTACAGCACAATATATCTTCAATGAGTTTCAGACTGGCATCAAATATGTCAGTAAACCAGGGTGTCACAACATCTTTCTGTACTAGAAGAGCTACAAGATTGAACAGTACAATTAAAAATAAAATTTTGAAAAAGTCCTCTTCTGCAGCCATTTGCTTGATTCAAGACAGAGAACACTAAAAGTATGTGCTTCTAACATTGTGATTTCATCATTGCAGTGTAAAATTAACTCAAATGCTACACACTTTGCTGTGAAAAAAACTTTCGAAACTGGGAAGTTTGATCAAAGGATAGAAATATAAAGTTTCTTCAATTCTGAAAAGTGGTGCACTCAGCAGATAATTTTCAGGAAATATTAGCACTAGCAAAATCTGCCATCTGTATGCTCTTCCATATGATTTATAATATCTCCCTTGTAACATTTAGCATTTGAAAAAGCTTAAAAGCCTGAGAGACAGAAAGCATCCTGTTTATCATTTATTTTATAGTATTTTGATTCACTTTTCGTCCTCTCCAGGAATCTCACCAGCTGAGAAAATGGACATGTTTCTTGCTTGTTTAACACTAACAACATTCATATATGTGTGTGAGAAAAAGCAACCAGGGAAACCACCCTTCTGATTTTCTCTCACTCCCCAACTTTGCTTCCAATTGAGAATTCCCATAGCAACACGCTGAAATCTAGAAAGTTACATATTCAATTATGGCCATAAGTAAATGCCCTATCACTCCATAGTCAGTTCTTGGGAGGTCCAGTTTACCGTATTAGCAAACTGCTCCCCACAAAAGTTACTGTCACTAATGCAAGACTAGAGTTTAGGTACAGTATTTTACACAAATGTATAATCCATTTTACTATCCCACTCAATAAATTTGAGAATTAGTACTTTGAGAGTTTACGATGTGTCAGCCCACTTGATATCTTGAACATCTGAATAGTTTCTAAATAAAAAATCTATCCCAAAAATAAATGTCAGATCTTACCATAGAAAAAGTTACTTTTCCCAGAGCCATTTCGACCAACTGAAGAGAAAGAAATATAATTACAGATGTTATTTAAAGTACTATACCTTTCCACTATTTTAACAATTGTACAAAGCTATCATTCCAATAGCATCAGAACAGGAAAAATGTTGAACAAAAATATATATGAAAAACAAAATAATAAATTCCAGAGCAAAAAAAGAATTTGGAATAATGCATCTCCTGCATTGCCTCCAGTTTACGTAGAGAATGGGGAAGTTCTGCCAATCTCAATCAGTCCTCCATCAAAGCAATTTTTTAAGTGCTGAAACACTACAACATTCAAGCTGGATTCCTAAATAATATATTTTGGTCTGGTAAATGTTCTGAGTAAATTGTTCATAATTATCAACTGTTTAATTTAAATCATCAAACATGGTAAGTCCAGATATGTAAAAACATTTGAAGAAATGTGTAGTTCTCAGCCTGCTTCACAGTTATTTAATTAATTTCAACAGTCTAAATTAACTGATCATGAATCACAACAAATTTTATTTATTTTAGGGCCCCCAGATACCAAATGAGCAGAGGTCTTGTGGCACAGTGGATAGCATCCCTGTCTCTAAGCCAGAAGCTCCAGGTTCGAGTTGCACTCCAGGACTTGATGGCCAAGGAAGGTGCTTGCATAATATGGCCAAACTGGTTGACTATCAACCTGTAAATCCTTCCGATACGCCTATGGCAGACGGTAAGAGCTGGAGAGTCTCCTGGTTAGCCACGCTCAACGTGGAGTGGTGCCCCACAAGCTATAGCCTCTGACAACACGCTGGTGACTTGTTCCAGGAAAACCAAGCTACGGAGACAGACAGAAGTACATGCTTTGTCAGCCTCACGTGTCACTTGACCTAGGAAGCTTCTAAGCCCAAGACTAAGATACCATCTGGTTCCCTTAATTGTATGCATCGACAAATTCTTCCTTTTAATGTCAGATTTTTCTCAAAACAACTGCTAACGAATTTTTTTTAAATGTTTCCTACTCTGAATACTCCCTTGGTCATCTCTTGCTTCAGCTCTCGTCTCACAATTTTCTCAGTTCGCTTGCTACTTTTCATTGCCTTGCGCTCACGTGCTCACTCGCTCTGACTTGTCACCAGACACGCTTTTACCGAATTGTAAGTGTTATCAGAGAATTGAGTTCTACCGATCTAATGCAGGAAAGTTCTCAAACTCAAAGATAACTGCTGCTCTGAGTCAGAGTTTTCTTTAACAATGAGCTTCTAATATGGACAGGCACATTGAGAAATGCAATATACGTTGCACCGAATTAATGAGATCACCTTGCATCCGGAAACCAATATTTGTGCATTAATTGCATAGAGCATTGTTACATTGCCCTTTCACACCCGAGTCACGGTGAATCCTGTTCAAAACTCATCTCTTTGACATAAGCCCCTTTTGTGAGGGTCTTAGAAGGTGTAAATTTAGGCAGTCTCAAATGATGACAGAACCACTGCAGGCAACTGCCCGAAATTCAAGGCAGAAACAACTCACAGCTCACTCTGAAAAGCAGTGAGGATTTAATGCGCAAAATGGAAATACATTTAGAAACATAGGAAGTAGGAGCAGGAGTATGCCATTCGGCCCTTCGAGTTTGCTCCGCCATTCAATGTGATCATGGATGATCCTCTATTTCAAAGCCGTACTCCCACTCTCCCCAAACCCCTTGACGCCTTTAGAGTTCAGAAATTTATTTCCTTCTTAAAATATATTCAATGGCTTGGCCTCTACTGCTTTTTGTGGTAGAGAATTGCATAGGTTCACCACCCTCTAAGTGAAGAAGTTTCTCCTCAGCTCAGTCCTAAATGGTCTACCCTGTATCCTGAAACTGACCTCTTGTTCTAGACACCACAGCCAGAGGAGACATCATCCCTGCATCCAGTCTGTCCAGCCCTATCAGAACTTTATATGTTTCAATGAGATTTAGACTGGTACATGGCCAAGGTTAAAACACATGATTGAGCAGAAGAGAGGGCGTTTTGTTCTTTATTTGAGCAGAGTACATATAACTTGGAAGTACTAAATGCTGATACTGTGCCAAAAGTCAAAGTCCATTCCCAAAGCCGACAGGCCTGATGAGCACAAATACTCATTAAAAGTAGTAGGTGATTATCCAGTGTGTACTGCTGAGGAGCAAAAGTACCTCAATTTTTAATGGGCAATCCCAAAATCTCCAGCAGGGAACACAAGTAGGAGAATCAGAACTAAAATGATGTAGCCTTATCTCTTAACTAGATACCCTCCAAAAGCACTAGCAAGCGAACTGAGAAAATTGTGAGACGAGAGCTGAAGCAAGAGATGAACAAGGGAGTATTCAGAGTAGGAAACATTTTTTTAAAAAATTCGTTAGCAGTTGTTTTGAGAAAAATCTAACATTAAAAGGAAGAATTTCTTGATGCATACAATTAAGGGAACCAGATGGTATCTTAGACTTGGGCTTAGAAGCTTCCTAGGTCAAGTGACACGTGAGGCTGACAAGGTAGAACATCTTTACTAAGTGCCAAAAGTGCACCTTAACTACAACATCACATAAAAACAAATTTAAAACAATAACCATATCTCTTTATTCAGTAAAAATTTTATTCCCTATCTTTTAAATTAGTCTTTTATTTTCCCAATCATTATCACTTTTAAACATTTACCTTTATGACATTCAAGGAGTTCATGCAATCAGTGATTTGAGAACAGTGTTCAAAGGCAAGTCCTCATCGCTCCAACTTTAATTCTACACCTGGTCCTTCACCAAAAAACATAATTCCTTCCCGATACAATTTTTTTCTTTTGAGAGAATTGTCAAAAGTGCAGCTACTCTGCAACAGCCACATCCCCACCAATAGAAATGAACTGAATAATCAGTTAATTATATTGTTCGTATTGGCATTGAGGGAACAGTTGCTTTCTTTCAAATATTATTATTTGATCTTTAATGAATACTAAAATATAAGAACAGGCATACAAGTCCTTGTACAATACTTTATTTCGGTACTGCACAATTTTCAGTCTAGATTACACATCCAAGTGCTGGGGTGGGATGCAATTCAGCAGTGAGAATGCTACCAATGGAGTCAGATTGACCTTACTCGTGTTAATAGCTCTAAGAGACTCACAATGTCCAATCAGGATTTTATCTAAGCATTTTCTAAAAAGCTTAAAATCAGAACTTAATAAGAGTTAGAATTTCAATTGTGTGATTCAGAGTAAACTAACATTCACAATTAATTTCAAATATCATCCATAAACTAGTTCAGCTTTCATTGATGTTTACTGTAAAGGTAGATTAATCAAGCAAGAAAGTGATATTAATGCAGTTAATTAGAAAATTTATCACAAGTAAATAAGCATTCTGGACAAATCTTTTTTTGAACTAGCATTGATAGAAACTTACCTATAACATTATGTTTGGAGCTGAAAGGATCAACAATTGTTTGATCCCTGTAGCTGCGGAAACCCTGGATAATCACCTGGAAGAAAAATAGTACAATTAACTTTAGTTTGCAATGTTAGTAAACTAAAGTCCACACTTGGGAAACATAAGCCCTTAAGTCCATAGCTATGATCAATGGAGAGAACTATTTCACATCAAAATCCTACCATAATCCTCATTTTACATTAGAAGACTAAAAATACTATCCAGGTCAAAAATGGGAGGGAGGCCAATAAAAAAAATTGCATGGGTTGATTAAGATAGCACTATATTTTGTGCATCTCTTGAATCTAATTACTTTTAAATTTTGAAGCGGTTATGGAGTGAAGTCCCATTCCAGGTTTTGAGCAGAAATGTCAAAGCTGACTCGGTCCAATGCAGTACTGAGGGAGTGCTGCACTATCGAACATGCGATCTTTCAGATGAGATGTTAAATCAAGGTCCCACATGCCCTCTTAGGTGGATGGAAAAAATCCCATGGCACTATTTTGAAGAGCAGCATGGGGTTATTCCTGTATGTGCTGGATAATATTAATCTCTTAATTAACATCATGAGAAAAGATTATTTGGTTATCTCATTGCTATTCGTGACAGCACGCTGTGCACAAACTGGCTTCCATGTTTCCTATATTACAACAGTGCCTACACTTCGAAAGTACTCCACTGATTGTCAAGTGCTTTGGAAAGCCCTTTAAAAATGGTCTTTAAAGATGCTATATAAATGCAACTAAGAAGATTTTTCCAAATCAGGCTACAGGTACCATTAGACAAGACTAGATTTGCAAATGAAAACTAGCTATTTCTTAGTTCTCATTTTTAAAAAAAATTTATTCGTTCATGGGGTGTGGGCGTCACTCGCTAGGCTAGCATTTATTGCCCATCCCTAATTGCCCTTGTAATTAACTACTATAATCTTGTTAATACAAGAGAAATAATTACAGCTTTTCATTAACACATTTTCAAGGGGATCACTGACTCAATAACAATGCTCAAATAGATTGTCAGTTGAAATTCTCTGTAGACCCAAACTTGCACTCATATGGTAGAAATGAGCCTGAACTGATCCATGGCGCTGATGCACCTGCAGCTTGGGGGTAAGCAACACCATGGCAAATGTTGCAAAAAGTACCTCCTCACCTCACCATTTAACTAGGCTACCAGCATGCTAACAGCTTGCCAAGAGAGCTTAGCGTATGGTACACTTGGCAGCAAAACAGAAAATCTGACAAGAATGCATCTCTTCAATGATCACAGCTTGCCGCTAAAAGGGAGAAGGTGCAACTGCGGCAAAAAAAATGCACTAATAGTTCACAATGAAGACATCTTCGCAACAGTGATTTTTTGCGATGATGCAAGTGCTAAGATGCTAAGAGATGCACCAAAGGGTGACCCATTTGGAGTGGAAAACCACTCTCCAATAAAAGCATTGAGAAAGGCTATCAATCAAGTTGCTGAAGTCACCCCGTTCCTGCATACTTGGCTCCAAGTAAGGAAGAAATCTACTGGTATCACGAGCAAAGCAAAGACAAGTGTGCTTCTAACATTATTTTCTACAAATTACTCTTTTTCACACAATTCCAAGTGTCAAAGCTGTGCAGCACACTTTTCTTGAAGATGGCTGTGTAGGATAGCATACTGATGCTAAGGTACCCAGTCAAACCGTTTGGGGTTCTCAATAAGGTCAGCAGCCACAAATTCAAATAGTCCTGCACTGCCAAGAAAGACCCAACTCCTTCAAATAACTTAGGCACCGTAAACTGCCGCATAATAAAGGCATCATGCCAAATTCCTGGATAGTGGCCTCCGTGGTGAAAAATTGTGATATTTGACCACAAAATCATATGAACAGTAACTGAGCACAAAAGTCATGGTTTGATATAATGAGTCATAACTGATAAACATGTTAATACCTTGCATTTGAGAGAACCCTTCTACACAGTGAAAGCTGTTTTGAAAAGCACACATCCTAAAGCACTTTACAGCCAGTGAAGTACTTTTGAGGTGTAATCACTGTTGTTATGTAACAGCAAAGTGATCCACCCACGGTGGTTGACAGGGCCCTCAAACATGTCCAGCCCATCTCCCACGCATCCGTCCTCATGCCTTCCTCTCCCTCCCAGAACCATGATAGGGTCCCCCTTGTCCTCACTTATCACCCCACCAGCCTCCGCATTCAAAGGATCATCCTCCACCATTTCCACCAACTCCAGCATAATGCCACTACCAAACATATCTTCCCTTCAACCCCCCGGCGGCATTCCGCAGGGATCATTCCCTCCAGGTCACCCTGGTCCACTCCTCCATCACCCCCTACACCTCAACCCCCTCCCACAGAACCTTCCCATGCAACCACAGAAGGTGCAACAACTGCCCCTTTACTTCCCCTCTCCTCACCATCCAAGGACCCAAACACTCCTTTCAAGTGAAGCAGCACTTCACTTGCACTTCCCTCAATTTAGTCTACTGCATTTGTTGCTCCCAATGCAGTTTCCTCTACATTGGGAAGACCAAACGCAGACTGGGTGACCACTTTGCAGAACACCTTCGGTCTGTCCACAAGCATGACCCAGACCTCCATGACACTTGCCATTTCAACACTCCACCCTGCTCTCATGCCCACATCTGTCCTTGGCCTTCTGCAATGTTCCAGTGAAGCTCAACGCAAACTTGAGGAACAGCACCTCATCTTCTGACTAGGCAGTTTACAACCTTCTGGACTGAATATTGAGTTCAACAATTTTAGATCATGAACCCTCTCTTCCATCCCCACCCCCTTTCCAATTCCCCCCCTTTTTTTTTCCCAATAATTTATTAGGATTTTGCTTTTCCCACCTATTTGCATTATTTTTAAATGTATTTCCATCCATTGTTTTTTCTCTACCTTTTAGCCTATTTTGATCCCTTCCCTTCACCCCACCCTACCCCACCCCCACTAGGGCTATCTGTACCTTGCTTGTCCTGCTTCCTACCCTTGATTAGCACATTCCTTAGATAATATCATCACCACTTTGTCCTTTTGTCTATGACATCTTTTGGCTATCTCCACCTATCACTGGCCCTCTATCCAGCTCTACTTGTCCCACCCCACCCCTTAAACCAGCTTATATTTCACCTTTTTTCTATTTTTACTTTCTTCTGCTGAAGAGTCATACGGACTCGAAACGTTAACTGTGTTCCCCTCCGCAGATGCTGCCAGACCTGCTTAGTTTTTCCAGGTATTTTTAGTTTTGTTTTGGATTTCCAGCATCCGCAGTTTTTTGCTTTTAACCAGATTATCTGTCATTGATTGAGGGATAAATATCGGCCTCAGTTTAATGTCTCCTCTGGAAGATAGCACCTCTAGCAGTGCTATACTGGGGTGTTAGCCTAGATTTTTGATCTCCAAGTCCTGGGAATTCAACCCAGAACCTTTTAACTCAAGGGCAAGAGTGCTACCTACCAAACCACAGCTGATATGAGTGTTACCCCATGCAAACATTACATTTGTCACACACCTGATAAAAGTGCGCACAACATATGGAAGATGGCCCCTGAATGAAGTGGTTTCAATGATCCACTTATGGAAGATGGCCCCTGAATGAAGAGGTTTCAATGATCCACTATCGCGAAAGCGTAATGCTATGGTAATCTTCAGTTTTAAAGGAGCAGCGATGCTACATGTATATCATTGTGCAGCAAATAATACAGTTTTAGAGCAGCCTGTCTTAAAAAGCTAAGGCATCGATGAAAGGTACCCTTTGGCATGTCCTGGTAGATGTGGGAGGGCCTTTAACACAGGTCAGTTATAGTGACAGATGTGGGCAAGATAGCAGCTGCATTTGTTATGCTCTCAAACTTTTTAACCTACTTGGAACCCCTAACATAGGGGTGTCCAAGAGTCAGCATACACGTCACACGCAGCCCCAAACACCTTTGATCCAGTCCACAAAACTCCTTATATTTCAACTCTTTCTTGGAACGCAAGTTCTGTCGAAGGGTCATGAGGACTCGAAACGTCAACTCTTTTCTTCTCCACCGATGCTGCCAGACCTGCTGAGTTATTCCAGGTAATTCTGTTTTTGTTCCACAAAACTCCTGTTTCCTACGCATCATGCTTAAACCTAGCTTCAGCAATTTTGGACTCAAACTCTTCAAAGTTCCTAAACCTTGAGCACTGGAAAATGCTGCCTCCTAATTGGAGGATATTGACCGCCCAAGAGATTTTAGAGATGATGCTTCCAAGATTTTAGGTTTCAGGGGAAGGGAGAATAACATGAGATGCCAAAATCCGCTATGAACATTATCAGCCTGCTGGTGGAAAGGAGAGCATTGCAAATCAACACTCTTGAGGCATTAAAATCTTTGCTTTTGAAGTACTATCCTTTCTTTCAGTAAATAATTGTTCAATTATTTCCATGAGCAGACCTGGCCTGCCACAAACAGGAGCTATGATTCTTAAGCTTTGCCCTTACAGATTACCCATAGCCATTAATTGTAATAACCACACAGTGAACTTTATATGGACCAATGTTTCACATATCCATTCTCCTCTAAATTACAAAAATAGTAAAACGCAAGCCTAAAGCTGAAAGATCTAAACTAAGCACAATGAAGCATTGGAAATTAGGCCACAATGTAGAAACATGACATAACATTGAAAATTAGAAAAGTTTGTATTTTCAAGATCAACTGAACAATGGCACAAATTCTGCAACAAAAATATATCTTGCTCAAATTAAGCCATGAGGTCAAAATATTCTGCCTTAAATAAGGCTACAAAGGCATGTGTGATAAGCAGCTGCTACTCCAAAGGGGTTTTTGAAATGTTGATAGACAAATTATCTAAAATTATGTAGCTATTGATAAGCATTTTTAAATTAATATCAATTTGGAGACTACATTCTATCAAATTGTAAAGGCGAAGTTTAATCACTACATATATAATAGCTGCCCTGCTTCTACCTACAGCAGTACAGAGAACAATGTATCTTTCACAAATCTATTGCAAATCCCATTGATCCACATTGTGTCAGAATGTTTTTTTTATTCATTCATGGAATGTGGCTAGGGCAGCATTTATTTCCCATCCTTAATCACCCTTGTTCAGAGGGCATTTAAGAGTCAACCACATTGCTGTGGGTCTGGAGTCACATGTAGGCTAGACCAGATAAGGACAACAGATTTCCTTCCCTAAATGACATTAATGAACCAGATGGGTTTTTACGACCAGCGGCAAAGGTTTTATGGTCAGCGTTAGACTTTTAATTCCAGATTTTTACTGAATTCAAATTTGATTGACAGATTCAAAAGTTTGAGGGGCTAACATCTGCCGTGGCAGGATTCGAACCGGGGTCCCCAGAGCATTGCCCTGGGTCTCTGGATTACTAGTGCAGCAACAATACCACCATGCCTTAGCCTAGGGCATTTAAAACACAAAAAGACATTTTTATACACAAAGAACATAAACAGCATCTATACATAATCATCTACATACTACAGCATCATATAAAATTTATGGGATAGAATGAGGCCATTCAGCGGTGCCAGTGTTTATGCTCCATAGCAGCCTCCCACAATACTTCATTTAACCCCCATCAACATGTACTTCTTAAGAAGATCACTAAGGTTTCAGTAAACTGCAAGTGTAGGTGTATGAAATTTTCATAATGTGCCTATTAGAACAGTGAAAAACATACAGCAGCAAAATTACAGGTTTTGTCTGGGGAAGAGTACTTTGAACTCCAACACTCGATGAAAGTACTACTGAGTACACATCTGTTGCTAATAGAAGCTGAGGTGATAAATTGAGAGTATCATACAATATTAAAGTATATTGACTCGAGTGTGATTTTCTATAATTTACTGGAATCAGAAAGCACTTCTTTATACTGAAGTTTTGTCCCTAAAAAGCTGTTTAAGCTAGGACAACTGAAAAATTCAAAACTGAGATTGACAGATTTTTCTTTCTAAAGCGTATGAAGGGTTATGGAACCAAGGTAGCTAGGTGGGAGTCAAACTATAGATCAGCCGCAATCTAACTAAATGCTGAAACAAGCCTGTGGGAATGAATGACCTAATCCTATGTTTCTTGTAAACCTGGTGACACTACTGTAAGTGCACACACAAAATTCAAAGCAGATACATTGTCTAGAAAGCTTTAATAGTCTAATTCAGTCTAAATGTCTACATATCCTAAATGTAGAGCTACGTTTAATATTGGAAGCAATGTTTTGCATTCTGGTTTGTTTCAAGCATACTGAAATATCTTTGGTAAATGTCCACTTCAATTATTTTTATTTTAAGCGATAACCACATCTATACAAAATACTGGTCAAATGGACCAAAACACAAATCAAGGAGCTCAGACAATTTTAGCACAGCTAAAAGCTCAAAGCAATTTGCTGTTGGGTCCTGATGCTCAATTGCTGTTTTGTAATCTATTCCTGCTGCCAGTATTTTATTTTGCATTGTTTTCAAATACTGCTTACTCTCACGTACTATTGAAGTGAGGATAGTATAGAACAGCAATGTTCAGATGCTACTAAATGAACCAACTGAAGATATTTTCAGCAGTTGGCCCAAAAATCTGGGCATTCAACCTGTACTGGTGATCTTGTGTTTGTCTACAGCAGCAAACAGCATCAACCTTACTGTGTGCAACCCAAAAATAAACAGAGGCATCCAAAACCGATGCCTAATGTCAGAGATGGCAGGATCCCACTGCTGATATGATGCTATATAACTAGCTCTCAAATACTGCATTCAAAAAAGATGGACAAGGGATGTCCATCTTATGCCAGAGGATACAGTAGCAATTTTCACTGAACTCAAAAGTGAAATAGCTTCCATGAAAATAGCCATTCCAATGCATTCAGGCAGATAATAACAAGCTCCTAGCCTTGCAGGTGCCGCCACGTATAGGCTAAACCTTTTTCATGTGGGAAGGGAGTTGGTTTAAAGGGCATTTACTCCAGTGCACTCTTCATTTTTGTCCAACAGCAGCACTGAGGTTTTTAAGATCAAAGACTGCCTGCGCATAGATAGACCTCATTCAAAGTAGAAAATATATTATAAATGTGACCAAGAAAAAGTGGTAGGGTTGCATGTTAGAATAACAAAAATCAAGAGAAAGAAATTTTTAAAAGATGACCCGATTCTCCACCTGATAACACTTTGAAGAAACTACACTATCACAGTATATGGTCAATATTTTCAGGTACAATCTTCACCAATTCACCTTGCATAATTTTGCCTAAAATATTACAAATAAAAAAAACCTGTGTACATTAAGTGCCAGTAGCATATGGTTCCTTTATATTGCTTATAAGTCTTAGAATGCGCGATTGTATAGTAGAAACAATGTAGGAGTGTATATATTCTAGACAACCAAAAAGAATCCTTAAGAAAAGCTACTGCTTTTATGCTGGGGCTGAGCTAAAGCCATCCTCCAACTAAACATCGGAAAGACTGAAACCATTGTTGCAGTGACTGAAGACAAACCGTTCCCTAGCCACCAGGTCCATCCCTCTCCTCAGCAACTGTCTAAAGCTGAGCCAAATTGCTTGCAACCTTAGTGTCATAACTAACCCCAAGATCAGCTTCCAACCACATATGTGCCATCAAAAGCCAGCTATTTCCACCTCCACAGCACTGCCCAACTCCATCCCAGGCCCAGTTCATCTGCTGCTGAAACGCTCATCCATCCTTTTGTGACCTCTAGACTTGGCTATTCTTGACGGCCTCTCTCATTCAATCTGTAAACTTCAGGACATTCAAAACACTATTGCCCATGTCTTAACTCACACCAAATCCTATTCACCCACCACCCCTGTGCTCAGACCTACACTAGCTGCTCATTAAGCAACATCTCAATATTAAAATTCTCATTCTTGTTTTTAAATTCCTTCATGGCCTCTCCTTATGGGGAAGTGGTGAGGTCAATTGAAGGCAACAGATTTTTGAGAAAATTTTGTTAGAAAAAGTAAGTTTACAATTTTTTCAAAAAAAACTCACCCCTCCTCATTTTCTACAGCTGAACAAGCCCCGGAGGACTGGAGGACAGCTAATGTGGTACCATTTTTCAAGAAGGGTGGTAGGGAACCATGGATCAGTGAGTCTAACATCAGGGTAGGGAAACTTCTGGAAAAAATTCTGAGGGACAGAATTAATCTCCACTTGGAGAGGCAGGGATTAATCAAGGATAGTAAGCATGGCTTTGTCAGGGGGAGATCAGGTCTAACAAATTTTATTGAATTTTTAGAGGAGGTGACTGAATGTGTAGATGACAGTAGTGCATTTGATGTAGTCTACATGGACTGCAGTAAGGCTTTTGACAAGGTCTCACATGGGAGACTGGTCAAGAAGGTAAGAGCTCATGGCAATTTGGCAAATTGGATCCAAAATTGGCCTTGTGGGTGATGGTCGAAGGTTGTTTTTGTGACTGGAAGCCAGTGTCTGGGTTCGGTGCTGTGCCCCTTGCTGTTTGTAGTGTACATTAATGATCTAGATGTGAACGTAGGAGGTATGATCAGGAAGTTCGCAGATGACACCAAATTGGTGGTGTGATAAATTACAAGGAGGAAAGCTTTAGACTACAGGACGATATAGACGGGCTGGTGAGATGGGCAGCGCAATGGCAAATAGAATTTAATCCTAAAAAGTGTGAGGTGATGCATTTTGGGAGGACTAACAAGGCAAGAGAGTACATGATGAATGATAGGACCCTAAGAAGTACAGAGGATCAGAGGGATCTTGGTGTGCATGTCCATAGATCCTTGAAGGCAGCAGGACAGGTAGATAAGGTGGTTAAGACGACTTATGGATATTTGCCTCTATTAGTCGAGGCACTGAATACGAGAGCAGGGAGGTTATGATGGAGCTGTATAAAGCATTAGTTAGGTCAAATCTGGAGTCCTGTGTGCAGCTATGGTCGCCACAGCATAGGATGTGTTTGCACTGGAGTGGGTGCAGAGGAGATTCACCAGAATGTTGCCTGGACTGGAACCTTTCAGCTATGAAGAGAGATTAGATAAGCTGGGGTTGTTTTCCTTAGACCAGAGAAGGCTGAGGAGGGACCTGATTAAGGTGTACAAAATTATGTATATAGGGTAGATAGGAAGAAATTTTCCCCCTTAGTAGAGGTCTATAACAGGGGATATGGATTTAAGATCAGGGGCAGGAAGTTTAGAGGGGATGTGAGGAAAAGTTTTTCACCGAAGGTGGACTATCTCGAACTCACTGCCTGAAAGGGTGGTAGAGGCACGAACCCTCAACATTTATGAAGTATTTAGATGAACGTTTGAAACGACATAGCATACAAGGCTACAGGCCAATTGCTGGAAAATGGGATTATAGTAGATAGGGGCTTGATGACTGGCATGGGCACGATGGGCCTCTTTCCATGCTGTAAAACTCTAGGTCAAGATTTTACGGCCCCGTCGCAGTGTGTTCCCCCCATTACCCCCCCCCCCCCCCCCCCCCACCCACCCCTCCTCCTAGGATGCAGCAAGCCATTTAAATCTCTATTCAGTCCAGTGGGACTGTAATATCCCGCCAGGCGGGAGGGGCTGTAAAATCCAGGCCCATGACCCTATTGCTCTGGCATCCCTGTTCCACTGACTCCAGCCTTTTGTGCCAACTAACCCCTTTGCCCTACCGTTGTCAACCATGCCATCAGCCTGCTTCCTTGGCTCACTGCATTACGAAGCTCCCTTCCCACCCAGACTCCTTCCTTGTATCTACTTTCCCACCCCCACCCCCCCCCCCCCCCCCCCCCACCGTCACGTTTTCACACTTTAAAGTAAATGAAAGTTCCCCTCTTCACACTGATTATTACGGGTAACCTAACCGGTCAGGTTCACACATCAACAACCTGGAGCACACCTCCCCACCCCACCCCCCCCCCCCACCCCACCCATGAAGAGTTAAAAACAAAAAACTGCGGAAAACAGCTGGGAAATCCAAAACAAAAACAGAAACACCTGGAAAAACTCAGCATCAGGATGCTGCCGGACCTGCTGAGTTATTCCAGGTGTTTCTGCTTTTGCTTTGCCTCCTGAGGGAGTGTTCACCAGGACAGCGGCAGCTCCCCAAAAATCCCGCCTCGCGCTCCGGAAACCTGACTTCCCCCGGTGCTGGTGGCAATGCCCCAGCTATCAGCCTGGAAACGTCGGCGGACGAGTGGGCTTTCCGCTTCCACAAGTAAATGTAATGAGGGAGTTAAAATAGATGCTCCGTCCTCACAAACATCACGGAAAAGGGGCCAGAAACCAGACCGCGGTGGGGGTGGGGGTGGGGTGGGGTGGGGGGGGGTAAGAATTGACCTATCGAAGCCGGGGCCTGTCACTCAGGCTTCCCGCACGCAGAGTAACCGGGTGGCGCTGGACTAATGGCTGGATTGAGCCGGGTGTTTACTCCACCGCCTGCAGCCTGGGTGACCGGCCCCGGCTGCGGCCGCTGCCGATCCCGCTCCCGCTCCCGCTCCCAGGGCCGCTCGCTCTCCAGGTTGAGCGCTGCCCCGCCGAGGCCGGGAGCCCGAGGCCTTTTACCTGTTTAATGTACATTTCGCCGCTTCGCCTCCCCCCTCTCCCAGCGGGAGCGGCACCGGCACCAACTTTCGGCGAACGGCGGCGTCAACGCCGACCCTCCGACTGTCGTTCTTTATGATTTAACAACAAACTCGGTGGGGGGGGGGGGGGGGGGGGGGGGGGAGGGGGGGGGCGGCGAAAAACAACCAAAATAAACCCCCAAAAGCGGCAAAACTCCGAGAAAATGGCGGCTCCCCCGCCCCGCCCCGCCCCCCCCCCCCCCGTCCTGTACTAACTCAGAGTCTGGGGGGGGTGGAGACATAAATATTACAAGGGAAATACGTGGGATTGTAGCCTCCTGTTGAAGCAAGCATTCATCAATAGTGAATAATTCTTTTATTTGAGTCTTTTTTTTTGGTGCGTTCGTTTACATTTAAAATAGGAGAACGTTTTAACTTCCTACATAGTGTCTTCTCCCCCCCCCCCCCGTCTTTGATATTGGTATGATCCCAGTGAGGTCAAAGGTTTGGCGCCAAAAGGAAGTCCTGCGCCTGGATCTGAGCTTGGTATTAAAGGGGCATGTCAAATGTCCCTTTAAACAGTGTCAGCCTTTATGTCGGCGGGCATTTATTTTAGAGTGAGTGTTAGGGATAATGTGAATCTCATGCAGCTTGGTTGTTGGTGCATGTGTTTCATTGGTTCAAGGTTTTGGAGATTTATTTTTGCCCAAATCTGACTGCAAACATCCAAAATCTTTCTAAAAACAGAAAATGCTGGAAAAACTCAACAGGTCTAGCAGCATCTGTGGAGAGAGAAACAGAGTTAACGTTTGGAGTCCAAGCAGCAAGGGAGAGGGTCCTGAGGATGAAGCAGCTACTGCCTCAATATTAACATCAATGAAATTGGGAGCCCAATTTAAAATCCACTTCTGCTGTACCAGTTTACCACTGGCCCAATGGTTGAGAAACCCAGCAATGAAAGGGAGGTGGATCTACAGAGCAAGGCTTTTTTCAGCGCATCCTGTGGATCAGGAGGAGGAGGAGTGCTCCCCTGGCCTTTAAGGAAACTTTTGGCCTCCACCTGCCAATTGCAGTGACTGTCTTCCCCTCCCACCCCCAATCGCTGAACACCTCTCACCCAACACCCACCACCCCACCCAATCTTGGCCTCTTTCTCCCCTTCCACGTTTGCCAACTGCCTCTTGCGCACCCCCAGCCCCAGTCGCAGACCTTCCCCTCTCCTGATTGCTCGAGACTGCTTTCAAGGGTCGCTGACTGTGGCCTACTGCCACTGGTTTTTCCTCCCAGGTCAGGCTTTCAATTTGACTAATTGCCAGGCAGAAAACAGAACAAAAATGTTATTATGCTGTCCTTAATTATTATGAGATTCTTCAGCAGTCTCCCAGACAACCACCCCGTAAATATTAGAGCCTAGACGTTTTTCCATGGGCCAAGTAAGGAAGAAAAATTAGTTGGATAATTTGTGCCATGCACACATTTTCTAGCTATAAAGCAGCAATGGTTGAAATTTTAGGACGGCAACAATGCATCCTTTCAGCCACATGAGAGCACATGATAGAGGTTGACCTCATTTGCAGGAAGAAAAATAGCAATTTACAAAAAGAACACTGGCAAGAACTTAATCATCAAACATTTAAGTAGGTGTGGCTGGTCATTGTGCCTCAGAAATACCTCGAGAACTGACCAAAAATTATGAAGAATGTATGTCTGGTAAATTTACATTTCAGGAAAAGGCTGAAGTGGTATAAAACTTCATGTAGACTTAAGTTTGGTAGAAAAATTGTTCATTCAACTATGCAATATACATGATGTACAACCACTTGTATTGTAACATAAAAATAAGGTAATTGATTGTAGTAAGCATACAAGCATAGAGGTTAATAATACATTTGTACAAAGAAAATTATTTCAGGGATATGGGGAAAAAGGGGGGAAGTGGAACAAACTGAATTGCTCTTTGAAAGAGCTGGCACAGGATCAATGGGCTGAATGGTTTCCTTCTGTACAATCCAATGATTCTATAATAGTTAGGTCACAGCTGCTACAAACACAATGGGCAACTGGCCTCCTTCTGTGCAGAATGCCTCAATGTCACGTTTAAGTTCCCGGTAATAGATCAAGAAGCATGTGCTCCATAGTACTATTGATGACTAAATATGTTTTTTTTTCCTCCATATTGAAAATAAAGTACAGTAAGGCAATGCAGGATTGGAATTTTGGGAAGCTGTGACATTGACATAGTGTCCTGTAGAACTCAGAAATGAATTGCTAAATGCCAAAAGAGGACAACAACCATGTGATGTAAGGATAACACTAAGTCAAGAACTTTTATTGATAAATAGCCTGATCTCGTGGCTAATTTATTGTTAATGGCAGGAGGAAATAATCATAATTTAAAAGTACCTCAATATGTGTCCAAATTGTTTGTCATAATTACTCATCCTACACAGTGAGTGCAGTAGCATTGAGACCACATATAGAAAGTTTCAACAATTTCAGCTGACTTATTTCCTCCAATTTTACTCTTAACGGTAATTCTAGGACACCATCAAATTATAAGAAAAGAAAGACTTGCATTTATATAGCACTATGACCTCTGGACATCCCAAAGCAACTTAGAGCTTATGACGTATCTTTGAAGTGTGGTCCCTTCAAAGTTAACTAGACCAGCCACATAAATACTACACTTACAAGAGATGAGGCTGAGTATTCTGAGGCAAGTGACTCACCTCCTGACTCCACAAGCCTTTCCACCATTTAAAAGTCAAAGCCAAGAGTGTGATGGAATGCTGTCCTCTTGCTTGGGTGAGTGCAACTCCAACTGCACTCAAGAAGCTCAACAACATCCAGGACAAAGCTATCTGCTTGATCGGCACCCCATTCACTACAGTAAACATTCAATCCAACCACAACTGGTAGCAGTGTGTACCATCTACAAGATACATTGCAGCAACTCACCAAGGGTCCTTCAACAGCACCTTCCAAAACCGGAGCATCAACCACTTAAAAGAACAAGGGCAGCAGGCACATGGGAACACCACCACATCCAAGTTCTCCTCCAAATCACACATTGTCCTGACTTGGAAATATATCACCATTTCTTCATTGTTGGATCAAAATCCTAGAATTCCCTCCCATCACAACACAGACGACATTTCAAGAAGGTGGCTCACCACAACCTTCTCAAGGGCAATTAGGGATGGGCAATAAATGCTGGCCTTGCCACAGTACTTACATCTCATGAATGAATACATGAAGAAAAGAATGTGGGTAAATTCAACAGCCAATTTTGCATGAGGCCCATAATAGCAATGAGATAAATGATCAGATAATCGGGTTTTGCAAACTTGATCAAGGAATAAACGTTGGCCTGCTCACCAGTGAGAACACTCCTGCTCTAGTGTCATGGTATCTTTTATGTCCACCTGAGGGAGCAAACGGGACCTTTTAAAGATCTCATCTTAAAGATGACACCTCCGACAATGCTGCACTGAAGTGTCAGTCTAAGCCTCTGAAATGGTGCTTGAAGCCACAACCTTCTGACTCCAATGAGAGAGCTACCACTGAACTACAGCTACAGAATAGGAGAGGAGACTGGATAAATCAAGATTTAATGATTAGATGTGTTCAAGTTTGGGTTTTAAAAGCCTGTAAATTGTGAGAAGGAGGGAAAGACTGGGAAAGTTAAGGAGAATCGATAAACAGTGCTTTATTAAGCACCATGAGAATGCAGAGATAAAATGCTTGTGCAGTAGGTTTGGATTTTAAATAGGACAAGAGGTAAAGTTCAAAAGTATGATGACAACAGTAGTATAAAATAGAGGAAGACAAGAAATATTGAGATAGAAGATCACCCATCTGACAAAAAGGCTTTACTAGGAAGTGTATAAAGGAAATGTATAAAATTAACTTTCTGTGACTGCACCTCCCTTCCTTTTGGGAAAGTGTCTAAACTCCTCTCAACACTTCCGTAGCTTTTAACTAACTTTAAATCCAGAATTCTTGAGTACATAATCCCCATACTCAGCAATATGTTATTTGAAGTTCAAATGATTTAAACAGTTCAAAGTTAGGGAGGTGGCCAAAAAGCTTGGTCAAAGCTTTTTCAGAGGGGTTTTAAAGAATGAGAAAGAGCTGGAAAGGCAGAGATATTTTGGGGATGCATAGTGCTTGATCAGTTGGAGCCGCAAATACCATGGTGGGCAAAGGGAGTAGGGGTACCAGAATCAATGGAATTAGATTGCCCCATAATCTTTTATATCGATGGAATACAAGCCTAGATTTGGCAGCTTTGCCTCACAATTTAACTCTTTAACCCAGAGCATATGCTTTGCATGGATGCTCCCTTGCAATGTGATCGTGCTTTGCAAGCCACATCAATATAAGAATGTAAGAAATAGGAGCTGGAGTAGGCCATTTGACCTTTGAGCCTGCTCTGCCGGTCAACAAGATTGTGGCTGATCTTCCACCTCAATTCCACCTTCCTACACTATCGCCATATTTCTTAATTCCCTTTCGACCCCAAAAATCAAAGATTGGATAGGCTCGGGTTGTTTTTCCTGGAACAGAGGAGACTGAGGGGAGATTCAATTGAGGTATTTAAAATTATGGATGGCCAAAATAGAGTGTATAGAAAGGCCAATTTCCCTTAGCAGAGAGGATAATATCCAGGGGGCTTACATTTAAATAATTGGCAGATTAATTAAAAGGGAATGAGGAGAATTTTTTTTTATCCAGAGAGTGATGGGCATCTGGAACTCACTGTAAATAAAGACAGAAATCCTCATCATATTTTTTAAAAAACTTGTATCTTAATGTGCCAGAACCTACAGAGGGCTACAGAGCTGGAAAGTGGGATTTAGTTGGATATTTCTTTTTCAACTGGTACAAGAGCAATTGATTAAATGGCCTCCTTATGTGCCACAAACCTTCTATGTTTCAATGGATACACAGGTTGTTGTGGAGTCGAGGGTGGTGATGGAGAGGTAGAGGTGGGCTTTGTCTGCAAACATGTGGAAACTCATGCAATGCGTGTTGTTAGTATCAATCAAGAGACACGATCTATGATTAATCTATAGCTCAGTGTTGCAGAAATGCTGCATTTAGCCACCGAGCTCAATAACCTAAGACTTGGATTCATTTCTATCTACTTTCTTTCAATCTTTTCCATGAGCTTTGATAAATACATTGAGCAGAGCCTGACACGGTATCCTACAAGAAGTCGCAATAAATTTTGTCCTTCATACTTAGTCAATATTACATCGTTTTACTGATCTATTTATACCTCCAAAATCCTATTTGCTTTGACAATCATTGGCATTCAATTTAAGAGCAAATCATCATTTGGGCAACTATCAAATTTTCCCTGTCTCATCCTATTTCATACAATTACCTTTATTGTTGAATCATATTTGCTATTTTGAGTATCAATGCTATTCACTTCACATTTCTCAGCTTTAAATGTCATGTTCTATCCATCCGTTCAACTGCTATGTCTCTTTACATCCTCAAACTATGTCCCTTTCCTCAGAGAACCCTGGTCTCCTATACTTCTGGAATAATTCACAGATTTAGATATCCTACTTACAACCCTCTCAATGAGTTCATTCATAACTATTAGGGAGTGGAAGGGTCCCATGCTTTTCCTGAGCAAAGACATGTCAGTGGAATGATTTAATCCTTTAAAGAATAATCTGAGTCTAAGCTTCAGCTTTGTAGCAAAGATTTCGTATTGAGTTATGGCTCCGAGTTTGAGATCATTAAGACATTAAGAAAGGCTTCAAGAACTCAAGTACTTATTGTTCTGATTCAGTCACTTGCAATCGTGGAGGGAACTGGCCAAGTGGATTCAAAGAGGTTCTTTGTGGCATCCTTCAATGGACACATTCATCAGGATAGTCGGTATCTGAATCCTACTGACTAGAAGGTAACAGGTTTCATTTTAGGCCTTGGTGAGTTACTGCCACTACTATTACATCTCAAACAACAGCAACTTGCAGTTAAAAAGCAACTTTAGTGCAGAATAATGGCTCCACAGATTTGTAAATAAAACAGTTGTGTCCAGGCAAAAGAAGAGGGTAGTGAATGTCTGGAATTCTCTACCCCAGAGAGTTGCGGAGACTAGATCACAAAGTATTTAAAGAGGAGGTAGGTAGATTTTTGAAATATCGGGGAGTTGAGGGCTATGAGGAGCTGGCACGAAAGAGGAGTTGAGGCCCAGGGCGGATCAGCCATGATCTTATTGAATGGCGGGACAGGCTTGAGGGGCCGAATGGCCTACTCCTGCTCCTATTTCTTATGTTCTTATGATCCCAGCTAGGGCGATAATCAATTCCAGCACTCCTTGGCTAGTGACAGGGAAAATTAGATAGGGCCAGGCTCTTGACTGCTGCCCAGTGATTTCTTTTGGGGGAAAAATACGCTACCAGTGGCAGAATGTGACTTTGATGTTAATGATAGTCAATAGTTGTCTGACACTCACTGTCTAGGTTCACAAACAGAGAATGACTGTTTGGATGAAATGCCAGTCGTCAATCCCTTTGAAGGGAGATTGGGAAGAAAACTGGCAAAAATATTTTCTCTATTTAATTCTCAATGGATTGGTGAAATTCATAGGGACAATGTTCCTGCTCCTTTCACCATAAAAAATGCATAATTCCTGGGGTGCAAGATCTGCTGTTTGCTGTTTTTACCCTGCCCCAGGACTTCTGGGCCTTTCCTGGGTATTGGGGATTGCTCTGTAACTGCAGTAGGGTGCCAGAGCACCCAAAGAACACAGTGCTGTGCACTGCCTTGGGCCTTTGGGAGGCCAAAGCATTTAAGTTAGATAAATTTTATGAATTTCTACAGCTCTAGGATTCTTAAGCCTTTTCAGTAACCTCTGACTGCCAAAGAAGAGTGGCATGCAGGAAACCCTGATTTTCGAGGCTCAGCAAGCAACTGACGTGTGGTAGAGTGTTGGATACAGTTCAGTGGATCTTAATGAAGTCTCCATAGTCTTTAGTAGGTTAAATGTATGTATTTATTAACTACAAGAACTATGTATGTATACATAGTAAAGGGTTCAAACAAGGTGCTCTCTCCATGCTTGCATGTGCACGCAGCTCTGTCCAACACTAGACTGACCCCCTAGGCAGGTCATGTGTTCTCTTACATCACTGTGTGAGCGGTACTGTACTCAGTCCCACGTTAACCCTATATGTGCCAGATCTTTATGCTACACTTCCCCCCATAAGTAGTTATTTAATGTATTTCAAGTTATTCTAGTTTACCCCATATATTTACATCATTGTTACTACCCAAACTCCCCCTTCAAGCCTCTGAGTTCAGAGTTTCAGGCGGTCTCGAAGCCTTGTAACTCATCTATATCTCGTTCGCACTGCTGTTGGAGGAGTGGTAAGCTCTGTCATTGCAGATAAACTCTGTTGATTTGGAGGTTGTTCTCGCGTCTGAGTTTCTTTTCATCCTTTATTCCCATTCCTTGGTATTGAGCCGCTCTTTAATTCGGCAGTTCCAGTGATCAGTGGATGTTGTTCCATCCCATTTTTTGCGGGGTGGATGAACATTGTGCTCATCATCATGTCATTTTGTTTTCCTCTGCTTCCTTCATTATGTGGGTTATCACGATGTCCTCCTTGATGGAAGATGGCCATTCCTGTTATGAGGATGCGGTTTTATAGTAAGTTCGCCTTTGCGTTTGGCTGTGTGGTGTGCTGTTGTCAATGGACGGCTGCTACTTGGTTCCAACATCTATCTGTGGCCCTGTCATGCTGGTCGGGAGTTGCCACTTTTGCTCTCTGGTCGCAGTGTTGACTTCATCAACAGTCGTCAAAGCCAGAGGTAGAGGCTCTTCAGGCTGCTCTCCAGTCTATTCCCCACTGGAGGCATTGTGGTAACCATCTGAGCAGTTGGCTGATCTGACCAATGAGGGTTTTCCAGCACCTGTTATGCAAATGGGCAAACCTGCTCTGCAAAGAGAGAAGACGGTTCACAGCCTAAGTCCCAGTCAGGATACTCTTTCTTGTTGGAGCTCTTGGGATCTTGCAGTTCTGTATAATTTATGACAGTGGTTCTCTTGACATCTTCTACCATTTCGAGGAGATCCAGGGACACACAGGCATCTCTGCTCAAGAGAGAAAAAGATTGGTTATGGGTGCATCAGCTCAAAAATGTGTTTGCTGCCATACCTTAGTGGTTCCAGAATCATACTTATGACCGGAAGTCAGATTCTTCTGGGCCCATAGAGTGGTGTGTCTGTTGTTTGAAGCCAGAGGTCTCTCATGCACAGTTCTTTGTCTGATAAGGCTGTGACACTGGCTCCCATGTTCAATTTAAGGTTTGTGTAAGTTGGGAATCTGGTTTTTTACATTGCAGTTTTTTAAACCGCAATTTCTGACAACTGAACTATTTAAAAGTTTCTCAGGGCTTGCTTTATCCTGGAATTGAAAAGTAGTTTTAGCTCATGACTGTTAGGCTTGCTGACTCTGCACTCTGGGAGTTGAAGCTGGACATTCAAGACATGGAGTCTTCTGCTGCAATGAGGAATTTTAAATTTCTGCCTTCAGCTTCTAAGCCTTTCTTTGGCACTTTACACAGCTAATTTTCCTCTGCGTGTCTGCCTCTCGAGCTTTTCTTCAGGTCAGAATGATTCTTTGAATTTTTCTTTAGCCATGCAGGATTTTAGTTTCTCTCTGCATTTTTTGAAAGCTTTTGGGTTTTTCCATTCGTTGCCACCATGTTGTAGGGTGCTGGTAGGTCTTAATGAAGCCTTCATAGTCTTAAGTAGGTTAACTGTATGTATTTATTAACTACAAGAACATGTACATATATACAGTAAAGGATTCAGGCTAGGAGCTGGCTTCTTGCTTGTTTGTACACACAGCTCTGTCCAACATTAGACTGACCCCTAGGTGCAGGTCATGTGTTCTCATACATCACTGTGTGGGTGGTACTGTTCTCAGTCCCACATTAACCCAAACATGCTGGACCCTTATATTACATGCAGGACTTCTATTCCCCCTATATCCCACTATGGGGCTGACCATCAACAGGCATTGCCCCAAGCCATGAACTAACAAGTGCTCCATTTTAGGAAGAATATTTGAACCAGGGATAAGATGCCATGTCAGCTTAATAGGAAGATACCAGAGAAGATACAGCTATATTGGGAGTCTCAAAAAAGCTAGGGTTGTATTCACTGGAGCAGAGAAGGATAAGGGAGATGTAATGCAAATGAAAGGGTTTGAAAGAGTAAGCAATGGTAGATTATTTTCACTGGCTGGCAGAATGGTAATGAGGGCACTTAAATTTAGGATTATAGTCCTGTAGTTTTAATTTAAAGTTTCTTAGTTCAAATTGCCTGCGAATTCAATTTTAACTAAATTCTCACTTTGAAATGTTAATTATATAGCTTTGAAATGTTAATTCTATAGCTTAATTCAAATTACTGGATTATTTAAAACAAAATTTGTGCAAAATTAACTTTGGGTCATGAGCAATGGATTATAGAACCGGAAATATAATCAGGAGGATAGTTGTTTCTCACATAAATGATTATAATATGGAATACATTATCACAAGTGGCTATTGAAGACAATTGAATCACAACATTTAAGAGGGAATTGGATTAAAACCTGAAGAAGGAAAATACTAAGGAACGAAAAGGGAAGTGAGACTAGCTCCGATGTTAAGTTCTTAATGATCACTGGTATGACAGGCTGAAATAGCCTTTGATTCTGCTTAAACATCCATGGATTTATGAGCTAGGAGAATTAACTCCTAAGGAAGCTTCAAGGTAAACATGAATAACGACGAGTTGTACAGTTGATACTAGGAATTTCTGCCAGAATAATATTCCAGAAAATGCAATAAAAGCAAATTCGGTTGAATCATTTGAAAAGGAAGTGGGCAGTTTCCTGATTCAATAGGGAGTGGAGGGATATGGGTTTGGCTTTTGGGTGGAGTGATGTTAAAAAAAGGCTGTTTAAACAAAAAGGCCAGAGCTAGCATCCTTACACGTGGAAAAGGGTGAGTTATTGTAGTTGCTAACTTTCTCATGTTCTGACAGCATGAAGTAATTTATTAAATTGAGAAACCTGCATAAAAAAGGGGAAGGCCCATAGTGAAAAATACCAGCAGGGCTGAAAAGAGTTGGATAAAACTTGATGTGAGTTATGAAGCAGCAATTTGATGATACCTCATTTTGTTTTACAATGATAGCACTGGTAAGTGTAGGTCATCTCTAACAGAGTTTAGAGCTGCCCATTCTAACATCTCAGCCACATCAAAAAAGGACTAGCTGGTACAGAAGTATGCAAGGGACAGTTTGTATTTCAGTGCTAAAAATCTTGGAAGTAGGTGCTGTGTTAATTTAACCCTTTGGGTCACAAAATTCAGCCCCTTTAGCACAATGGGGGCCATTCCAGAACCAAAATGGCACTCGTACCGCTTTCTCTCACCTTGCTGAGAGTATGGACAGATGTGTTATGAGTTTGCATAGAAGTGTGCAAAATATCGTGACCTCAGTCAGCACCTAACTCTGATTTTTAAATTCATTCTATGGTATGTGGGCATCGCTGGCTTGGCTAGCATTAATTGCCCATCCCTAATTGCCCTTGGGAAGGTGGTGGTGAGCTGCCTTCTTGAACCACTGCAGTCCCTGTGGTGTAGGTACACCCTCGGTGCTGTTGGGGTGGGAGTTCCAGGATTTTGACACCAGCACTGCCATTTGGACCTCACCTCTCTAGTTACTGCTTTCTCTTAAACACACACAGATAAGAATGCATTCAGGAGCACAAAGGATCCCTGCCCCACCCTCAACTCCCCCCCACCCCGCCACGTGGAATTTATAGGGATCAACAACAATTGACAGTGTCGTTGCAGATTACCTCTTACTTGCTGCTCGAGTTTGTGGAAGTGCTGGGTGCTTTGAGGAATTGGTTCCAGTTGGGGAAGTCTATAGGCAGTGGTGCTCCATGTGGGGAAGTCATTGGTTGCTACAGTAAAGCATATCACTTGCTCACACTCCTGGATGTCATAGTAGCAGACCCCATGGGCTGGAGTGTGAGAGAGAGATGATGTTGAAGCAGCAAAGAAATGACATGTTGCTCACAGATAGAGAAGGAGGGCGACAAGAGCTCTCAGCAGTAGGTCTTATCCACGTGGAGTCTACCAGGAGCACTTCATTACCTCCGCCTAAGCCATGAGCAGTGTCTGCACCACCAAAGATCATGAAGGAGGTGCTCACAGAGCTCTTCCACCTCTTAGAAGCAGACCTGCAGTCTCAGAGCAGGACAAGCGTGGTGCTGGCAGTGGCTGTGAACACGGCCATAGTCCTTATTTTCTTTGCATCAGGATCCTTCCAGCCTGGAGCAGGTGACATATTTATCATCTCTTACCATCCATTCTGATATCAGAGAGGTGACAGAATCCCAGTTTGCCAGGGAAATGGATGTCATTGTCTATTCTCCGAACAGAGAAATGCAGCTAGAGTGTGCACATATGAAGAAGAGTCATATTCAACTCGAAACGTTAACTCTGTTTCTCACTCCTCAGATGCTGCCTGACCTGCTGAGTAGTTCCAGCACTGTCTGTTTCTGTTTATTGCAGGGTCTGCCAAGATAGCAGGCTTCCCCATGGCGCAGGCTGCTAACACCTTCTCACACACGGATTGGCAATGTTGATTACTACTCAGTGAATGGGCAGTTGGTGTGCAACCACACTCAGGGCGTGCCACTGAATGCCCATTATCCTGGCAGCAGCCATGATGGTTCATTTTGTGCCAAGCTGCATTTCCATCTATCCTTCAGCTGCCAGTTCAAGCCAGAAGGTAGCTGGTGGATAACAAGAGTTAGTTGCTCTCCACCTGGCTGTTAAGTTGTCTCTGAAACTTAACCATACCTGGCTAGCAGGAGTACAATGAGAGGTATCCTGCCGCCAAAAATAAAACCATGATTGAGGTGCTGAATCAATGGTTCTGCCGCCTCAACCACTCTCGAAAAATCTTCGAACACTCACTGGAGCAGGTGTCCCGATTTGTGCTGGTTTATTGCACCCTCCGCAACCTGGGTCATCACAAGGACACAGCCCTTATTACCAGGGCTTCTCCTCACCTCTCCCCAGTGTCTCCCCACCATCTCAGAAGAAGGAGAAGGAAGACAAGGAGGAACAAGGGAGGAGGGAGCTGGCATATCCACATTCCAGCTAGGCTATTTGTGAACACCTAATATGTCTCTGGCTCCCGTGAATACAACCCAAATTTCCCATTGTACAACAGTCACACATTTTACCATCCATCTGTTATGGACTATCACCCTCTTGGCCACAAACCTGAAATAAAACCACCACAAAGCAACCATTCCATACCAACTTTATCTAACAAAACATCCAATATTCCATATGGAATTTAACTAATAAACCTTGTGCATTCCCTTAGCACCTGTCTTGTTGTTGCCATTCCTGACCTAGTGTTCCTAGACAATACTAGCCCTGTGGCTGAAGGAAAGCTACTGACTTACAGTTGAGGGGAAAAAGGAATAGAAGGATATGTTGATAGGATGAGATGAAGTTAGGTGGGAGGAGTCTTAAGTGTATAGGTGCCTGCATAGACAGGTAGCAGAGCATTCCGAGTTAAAGGCAAAATACTGCGGATGCTGGAAATCTGAAACAAAAACAAAAAATGCTGGAAAAACTCAGCAGGTCTGACAGCATCTGTGAAGAGAGAAACAGAGTTAATGTTTCGAGTCCGTATGACTCTTCTTCAGAGCAAAAGGGAAGTAGAAATGTGGTGAAATATATACTGTTAAAGGGGGTGGGGCAGGTGAAGCTGCATAGAAGGCTACTGACAGGTGGAGGCAAAGGAGAGATTGCAAAAGATGCCATAAATAAAAGGTCAAAGTGTTGTTAATAGTGGTGGTACTGGCTAAAGGAGGTGCTAATGGTGACATTAAGAGTGGAAAGCAGAATGTGATAATGGCCGGACCAGGGTAAGCGCTCTGGACAGTGACAGATGAGTCCTAGTGAGGGTGGGGTGGGGGGAGGGGACTGTGTGGGGAAAAAGATCGAAAAGGCTAAAAGCTGGGGATAAAACAATGAATAAACATGGAAATAAATTTAAGGAATAATAATAATGCAAGTAAGTGGGAAAAATAAATAAATAAAAATAAAAATTAATATACAAAAAAGGGGTGGGGATGGAGGAGAGAGTTCGTGGTCTGGAACTTTCCAAGTGTTCGTTAAACCATAACTCAGAGCCCAAGTCTTGAGAAGAAGGGAACTAAGTGAAGAACTAAAGGACTGGTACAATTGAAAGAGTGAAAGCCATGTCATTTTCCAAAATGTCCCACTCAAGGAACTTGAGCTCATAATCAAGGCTGCCATTTCAGCGCAATACAGAGGTGCTCTGTTTTGAATGAGATATTAAACCAAGACTCCACCTGCCCTCCCAGACAGATGTAAAAGATGTCAAGACAAGATTCAAAGACAGGAGGAATTCTCCCAGTGTCCAGGCCAACATTTATCCCTTAACTAACATCATTAACATAGGTTATCCAGTCACTTATTCCATCGCTGTTTGTAGGACTTTGCTGTGTACAAATTAACCGCCACATGTACAACATTATAACAATTACTTTCTTAGACTTTAGGACAATGGGCAGTAAGACTCCACCACCGGCCTCGGTCCATCGCAATCTCTTCCGCTCCAGCCCAAGTGGTGTCCCACTTTTGGACTTGCTCTTTAATTGTACTTCACCAAGTCATCTTTGGCCAGCCCCATCTTCTTCTTTGGCTTTGCGATATCTACTTTACTGCCACTCTGGTGAGGTGTCCGTCCAGGAAGCGAAGGACATGTCCTGCCAATATCAGTCATCTCTCCATCACAATATCCAGCAGGTACTTCTGACCAGTCCTCTGAAGCACTCCCTCATTGGCGACGTTGTCTTTCCATGTGATGTTCAGGGTCTTACATAGGCAGCACTGGTGAAAGATGTCCAACTTATGTGACACCTTGGCTGTTCTCTTCCACGTTTCACTGGCATGGATTGTGAATGGTACTACTATGGACATGTAGAGTCGCAGCTTCATGGCCGTGTTGATGGTGTTGGCTGTCCACACTGTGCCGAGCCGCTGGAAGAAGATGCTGTGTTGCTGATTCTTGTGTGGACATTGATTTCTACATCACCCTCCCAGGAGATGTTGCTTCCTAGATTGGGGAAGTTGTTGACATCCTCGAAGTTCTGTTGCCCAACGGTGATAAGGAGGTTAGGGGGTGAGCACCAGTTGCCATCCAGTCATCATTGTCTTGGTCTTGTCGCAGCTGACGTGTAGACCAACTCGGTGCCACTACTCTCAAAACTGGTTGTCATGTCATATCATAACAATGACTCCACTTCAAAAAAGCACTTGGCCATAAAACATGTGACGTGAGAAAAAATTAATTCACACGACGAGTAGTTCGAGTCTGGAGTGTGCTGCCTGGAAGTGTGGTGGGAGCAGGTTCAATCCAGGCGTTCATAAAAGCAGTAGATGGTTTTTAATGGAAACAATGTGCAGGGATATGGGGAAAAGGCAGAGCAATGACAATAGGTGATAATGGTGCAGGCACAATGGGCCAAAGGGCCTCCTTCTGTGCCATTAAAATTCTGTAATATGTCCTGAGGTTGTGACAAACACTTGATAGATGCAAGTCCTTTTTTCCCTTTTCTTTTACAAAAATATCTTCCAAAACAGCAATGTTCAGGTTTAAATTGGGACTATTGACCATTTCTGCACAAATTATATGGCAATCACTAATAGGATTTTCTTGATAATGTTTTGAAGAGTTTCTAACATTATACAGGCCTTCCGGATTTCATCTCCATACAGTAATCTAAATGGAAGTGAATATGCCTATATTATAATAAATCTGTGGTACCCCAAGTGCATTTTATGCTCATTTAACTGCTGTTGCAAGTACTGTGTACTGCATTATCTTTTTTCATGTTCATATATCGGTGGTATTAAATGAAGAAAAATATCATTCAAATATAATTATTAAAATTACAGATCCTTTAATGTTTTTTGGGTGGAGGATAAGTGCTCCTCAGTTAAAGAGATGGTCAATTATTGTCTTTGCTACAATGCTTTGTGGGGAGGTTCAATCAAGGAAGTGGTATTGTCACTGGACTAGTAATCCAGAGACCCAGTGTAAAGCTCTAGGGACCTGGGATCAAATCCCACCTCAACAGATGGTGGAATCTGAATTCAATAAAAATCTAAAATTAAAAGTCTGATGATGACCCTTGCTGATTTTCATGAAAACCCACCTATCTGGTTCACTAATGTCCTTTAGGCAAGGAAATCTGCTGTCCTTACCTGGTCTGGCCAAATGTGACTCCAGACCCACAGCAATGTGGTTGACTCTTAAATTTCCCCTGAACAAAACAGGGCAGGGCAATAACTGCTGGCCTAGTCAGTGATGCCCACATCCTGTGAATGAATAAAAAAGAATTCTACCACTAACAGCTTGATTTCCATGGCAGCAGACATAAAAGGCTCATTCTTGAATCTGTCAAGATACCCGAGTCCAGTGAACACAAAAGCTAGAGGGGCCTGGCAAATGGAGGGTGCACCACATTAAAATATCTTATTTAAAATAGTCTTTAGAAAAACAGCAGGAATAAAGACTTGTTGTAAAATTTATCTGCAAATGACACTTGTGACATTACACTCCTTCAAAAAGAGGCTGAGCTGTATCCTTTTCCCCACAACAGTTCTAAACCAATACAATTTTTTTTAGGACGAGGTTGTGGTGAGAAGAGTGTGTTCATTACATCATGTTATTCAATGGTGTAGTGGTATTGCTAGTAATCCAGCAGGTTCCAGGTTAATGCTCATGGGGCATGGGTTCAAATCCCACTGCAGCAGCTGGTGAGCTTTAATTAAAATCTGGAATTGAACAAGTAATGGTGACAATTGTGAAAACCCATCTGGCTCACCCTGACCCACATGTGACTCCAGACCCACCACAATGTGG
Organism: Carcharodon carcharias; assembly: GCF_017639515.1. Lineage (NCBI taxonomy): Eukaryota > Metazoa > Chordata > Chondrichthyes > Lamniformes > Lamnidae > Carcharodon > Carcharodon carcharias. Next base: position 118,445,656 of record NC_054483.1, on the reverse strand, counting down.
CTGAATTTTAACTGTCCTCTGAAATGGCCTAGCCAGCCACTAAATTCAAGGGCAATTAGGGATGGGCAACAAATGCTGGTCGTGCCCATGTCCCATGAACGAATACATTTTTTTTAAAATCGACTATTTTTTTTTCCCATTTGAAACATTATTTTATTGACACTATACAGAAAAACATACAAATAAACAGCACTGCACATATTCCCAAAACGTATTGCTCATCTACAATAGGATATTGCAACATTCCCTGGAACAGTTACAGGTTTCATAGATTAATTCACAAAATCCTGAGGCAAACTTGACATCAATGACTCAAACTGCATTTCAGTGCTCAGCAGGACAGCTGGCGCAACAGGACACGGGATTCAAGAGTTACTTCAAATCATTGTAACTGTAGAAAGCACCAAAAATTATATTAACATTTAATTTCAACCTTCAGAGGTAGCAGTGTTCTAATATAGTCATGAGGTGGTATGATTCTTGTTTGATGAGGTGAGAGGATTCCTAAACTTACACACTCAGTCTTAAGTAGTTGTCATTGCCCTGTTTTTTAACTGGGAAAATGACTGTTCTTAAAAACAGTTTTGGTTAGGATATAAAATGTGACAAATTATACAGAAATAAATGAAGGAGTCAGAATTTAATTATCATTCTGCAGATAACATAAAATGGTATGACAGGGCAGAGTATTAGACTATGGAGGCTCAACAATGGACCAAGGGTCTAATTAGGTATTAAACCCTACTCCATCCAGCTCTCGGGCTGAGCCATGAAAGGAGGTTGCAGTGACTTCCTATGCAGCTGACGGGACGAGTCATGGGTAGACTTTCAAATCCCCGCTCAGGCATAAATCCGGTGGTGCAGATTGGCCTCTGTTTGTAGATTTTCAATTAAAATCAGGTGGTTTCTATTAACAGACAGCTGGTCCATAATACCAGAAAGTTGAAAATCTGTCTCTATTACATTGTGGTGATGGTTAGCAAGCGTCTGAGAGCAAGATGAACATAAGTGCCAAGGTCAGGCAGACTGAAGACCGGGGGATAATGTGCAAAAAATAAACTTAACGGTGTTCCATAAAGGCAGCTTCCCAATGCCAACTTGGCTCAATTGTAGCACTCTACCCTCTTGGTCAGGAGTTTATGGCTTCACACATCATGATAGGACTTTAACACATAATCTAGGCTGACACTTGAGCACAGTAGTGAGAGAGTTCTAAACTATCGGAGGTGTTTCTTTCTGTTAGCATAAGAAACGAAGGTCCATCTTCTTGTTCAATTTGACATAGAAGATCCCAGAGCACAATCGATGATGACCAGGGGGTTACCCTGGTGTTCTGGCCAAAATTGATCCCTCAAATATAATACACTATCTGGTCATTTACTTCACTGCTGTTTGTGGGATCTTGCTGTGTGCAAACTTGACTGCTGTGCTTACCTACATAATAACAGCGACTATACTTCAAAAAATATAATTGTTGTGGGACATCCTGCAGGATACTATGTAAACGCAAGTTCTTGCTTTGCAAGAGGAATTCACTAATTTGTTGTAGATGATCTAGAATAAATGTGTGTGGTAACTGTATACAGCTATGGTCCCTTGGGCTGAACCCTATGGTTTTGAAACCAATAGTGACGATGCAGAAAAATATTCTGATGCTGCAGAATCAGGTCAAAATTGGCATCGGGGTAAAAACTGATTTTCATTGAATTAATTAATTTCAATTTGGCTTTATTCAAAGTGAAGGTTTAGGTACACCTAAAATCCTGAATGAGGCCTTTATTCTGAAACTATAAACCCAGAACAAAGATCACAGGTCATGACCGATGATGATAAAGGTTTCTAATTGTCCCTCCCATTCTTTTGTGTTATGGCTCTTTTTTTAAATGCATTGACAATATTTACTTGTTGTTCTACCTAGTACAACACAACACATATAAAACCAAGACTGTTCATGCAATTGTTTGATACCAAGACAAGAACACATAGCCCTGAATTGATCCAAATGGTTAAATACAGAAGCATTGAATACACTGTTGATGCCACCTTTGGTTTGCATTGATTTACTCAGAATACTTGAGCCACAAAACAATGAAAGATCCTAGATACAAAAGGCTAGGTGGATGTTGATGTGATGTAGAACATGTAGCTAAGATGATAATCAGCGTAAACTCCATTCAGGTCTGGTAAAGAGTCACAGCTGCCTCCCCATTCCATCTCGATCTTCTCATGTTACTACTGCATTCCCACTGCATACAGGCATGGCCATGATTTCCATGCAGCTTTTGTGCAGAAAATGTGCTGACCTGAATTGGTTAGTGAGATTGGGCAACCATCACAAGATGAAAAGTTAAGTGTGGCAGCACAAAATACTGCAGGACTTGATGAAATCACTCAGAAACAGCCAGGATTCACCTTAGTTTTAGTAACGCATCAATTATGTTTCTTCCACTCCATAGTTTCTGGTGCTGTGTTGTGTTTCAGCATGACAGAGATAGCTTTATTGGGCTGAATTCAAACTGGTGGGCTGGTGATGGTATTGGCACTGCATTCAAAAGTGAACTGGGAAAAGTGTAAACTGAACTTTCCAAACTTTTGTTGTAGGTCAGTTCCTCTGCAGAGCAGGACACTGTCTCTCTTTTGCAGGATTTGACAGTAGGGGCGAGGGAGACGATTTCAGATTCGTACTGCAATAACTGGTTCATAAATCCAAAATTTGGAGATATCGTGTTTCTTCGTTCTTTAATGTAGTCAAAGGCTTCTTCCAATCGCAGCTCCTTAGATCTCATGAGATAGGCCAAACAGATAGTGGGTGACCGAGAAATGCCTGCTTCACAGTGGACTAGGACCTTCCCTCCTGTGTGTCTCACATGATCTGCAAAATAACATTAGCTCAATTTAACTCATGGTTAATGTGTATCCCAAAATATCTGATATGTTAGTGCATTACGATTAACATATCTTCAACTAGGCTAGGTAATATAACACTATAAAACATTGCCAAATGCAAAGTCTAAAAGTTGCTTTAGCCAAGAGGGGAAAAAGGACCTACTTGGTGAAACTATATTCAACAGGCCAATTTTTTCCCCCCATTTTTCCCAATTTATCACCTCCATTCACGAAAGTGTTAACATAAGCTGAGATACAGTTAGGGTCACTGCTGGACCACCTCCAATACAACATCCAGGTGGCTACGCTATATAGGTGAGCCTGGTCACCAAGTGTTGGGAGTTATTCAACTATTATGGGCCTCATGGCTAAGCCCAATTCTGTTCTCGTGCAACATTTCCATACACACATTTTTCATCAGGAATCATCGCATAGTGTTCAGGCATGGGAAAATGTGATTTATTTCTCTTGCTCTAGTTCATAAGCACTGAGGATAAAAACAGCATTACTACTGTCACTGTAAGCTCTAGAGTGAGAATGTTTGCAGCTCTAGAGTGAGAATGTTTGCCAACAATTGCACAATGTTCAGCTCCACGCAAAGCTCCTCAGATCATGAAGCAGGCTATGCTCCACAAGCAGCAAGACCAGGACAATATTCAGGTTTGGGCTGATCAGTTGCAAGTAATATTCAGGCCACGTAAGTGTCAGACAATGATCACCTCCAACAAGGGAAAGTCCCCTTAACGTTCAATACCGTCATTAAATTCCTCACCGTCAACATCATGGGGATCACCATTGATCAGAAACTCAACTGCACCAGGCACATAAATACTGTGACTAAAAGAGCAGGTCAGAGGCTGAATATTCAGTGGCCGGTGATTCACACCTGGACTCCCAAAAGCCCAACAAGGCACAAGTCAGGAGCGTGAAGGAACACTCTCCATTTGCCTGGGTGAGTGCGGCTCTAACACAAAAACTTGACAACACCCAGGACAAAGCAATTAAGGTGGGTGGGCAGGTTCTCAAAGCTGTAGGGTCAAAGGAGGCCCTCCCCAACGCAAGGAGCTGTAGCCTGGCATTGCAAGTAATGGGGAGAAAGGGTCTCACCATCTTGAGGTGCCTTCTCAGAGAGGCTACGTATTGGCAGCTTCCATGTTCCAGTGCTGCAGGGGGTATGCAGGCAATAATAATAATTGATAACTAATCTTAACTGGTCTTTAAAATATCCCAACAAGTTATCTGCTGCTTGCAGACAGGTAGCTGTTCCACCCAGAATCAGCCCCCAGTAAAATGGCTTGTGGGAGGAATGTTGCCGGGAAATTGGCACGCCTGCCAATGACTCAAAATTAGGCACCCACTCACCTCCATTCTCAGCCACATAGTGGGCTGAAAATCCTGCCCCTGATGTCAGCCCCAAACGCTTCCAAATCAGGTGTGGCATAAGGCAGTTAAACACAGAGTAAAGCTCCCTTTGCTCTACAACACGCCTCCTCCACAACATTCAAAGAAGTCTTCCTACACCAATATGACAGTTTTCCACTTCCTCCAGAAACCTGTAGCCCATCTGTGTAATCAGCACTAAATTGGAGCTAATTTTATGACTTGGGCCTTTATCCATTGGAACTGGATTGAAGTCTGGTCAATTACTAGCAAGGCCAATTTTGGAAAGAAGGGAAATGGTTTATAAGATTGGAATTTTCTATCTCAGAAGAGGAGAAGAAAGTACTAACGCTCGTTATTATTGCCCCACGATATAATATCCCAATTTTTGTGACCAATTGGTATGAAATGGGCATTCTCATTCCAGTCTCCTTGTTAATAGTTTACTGTAGAGTGGGGAGCAAAATCTAACAGAACTAATATTTTGAAAACACAAGAAACTGGTATCTGTATGAAAAGGACACATCCAATCATATAGAAGTGACATTGTTCACAGGATGATGACCAACATTGGTTAAAAAGCCTATACCACCAGATATTAAAAGTTAATTGTGAAAGAAACAAAATCTACACAATGAAAATCTAAACATACCAATGAAGTCTATTGCTTCCTGGAAATGGGAACTCATATCTGCAGTTGCACTATCCTCTACAGGGATGAATTTGTAGTGATATTTGCTTTTGAAGTACTCCGCACAGTCACGAGAGACATTTAACAAAGCGGTGATGTGGAGATCATCTAGAAAGTCTGGTCTGGAGGCATGGTAAGCACTACCCAGGTATAGAAAAGGCAGGATTTCAACAGGTTTTCCCTGGAAAATAAACACAACAGACACGATAAATAATATGGAGAGAGTGAAAGAGAAACATTTGCATTGGAAAGTCACAATGGAATGGAAAGCAGTGGCACAAAAGTAATGAACACAAGAATTCCAGTGGGTGATTAAAGATCTTTATATTTAAAGAGAAACAATCTCATAAGTATATTTTTAAATTGCCTTGTATTCAGCCTTGCATTTAAATGTATTTCCATCCATTGTTTTATCTCTACCTTTTAGCCTTTTTCGATTCCTTCACCCCACCCCACCCCCACTATCTGTACCTTGCTCGTCCTGCTTTCTACCCTTGATTAGCACATTCCTCAGATAATATCACCACCTTCAACACCTTTGTCCTTTTGTCTATGACATCTTTTGGCTTTCTCCACCTATCACTAGCCCTCTATCCTGCCCCCCCTTAAACCAGTTTATATTTCACCTCTCTTCTATTTTTACTTAGTTCTGTTGAAGGGTCATTCGCTTCGAAACATTAACTGTGTTCCTCTCCGCAGATGCTGCCAGACCTGCTTAGTTTTTCCAGGTATTTTGTTTTTATTGTGTACAGTGTTGATCTCCTTATACCTGCCTTAGAGGGAGCGCAATGAAAGTTCACTGGAGTGATTCCTGGGATGAGAGAATTGTCCTGTCAGGAGAAATCGAGTGGAATAGGCCTATATTCCTTAGTGTTTAGAAAAATGAGAGGTGATCTCACTGAAACATAAATTTCTTAAAAGGCTCGACAGGGGAGATGCTTGAGGGATATTTCCCCTTGCTGGGGAGTCTATATCTAATAGTGAGAGTCTCAGAGTTAGGAGTTGGCCACTTTGGATTGAAATGCAGAGATATTTCTTCGCTCAAAGGGCTGTGAATCTTTTGAATTCTCTATCCCAGACAGCAGTGCAGGCTTTGTCATCGAGTTTATTCAAGTCACAGATCGATAGATATTTGAATACTAAGAATCAAGGGACTATGAGGATCGTGCAAGAAGGTGTCGATGATCAGCTATGCTTTATTTAATGGCAGAGCATCCTCAAAGGACCAAATAGCCTACTCCTGCTCTGGAGCCAGTCAGTTCACAGACTTGGTGTTATGTTTGACCTCGAGGTGAGCTTCCAGCCACATATTCATGTCATCTCTAAGACTGCCTATTTCCACCTCTACAATATTGCTTGATTTCACCCCTGTCTCAGTTTACCTGCTGCTGAAATCCTTAACCATGCCTCCATTACCCCTAGACTCAACTATTCAAACTCATTCCTGTGTGGTCTCCTATATTCTATTCTCCATAAACTTAAAGTAATCCAAAACTCTGCTGCCCATGTCTTAATTCACATTAAGTCTCATTCCCCTATCATCCCTGTGCTTGTGAACCTACATTGGCTCCAGGTCAAGCAACATCTTTAAAGTTCTCATTCTAGTTTTCAAATCCCTCCTTGGCCTTGCCTCTCCATATTTCCAATTTCCTCCAGCCCCACAACCCTCTCAGATATCTGCACCCCTCTAATTCTGGCCTCTTGTGCATTCCCATAATTGCTCCATCATTGGTGGCCAATGCCTTCAGTTGCCTAGAACCCAAGACCTGAAATTCCCTCCCTATCTCTCTACCTCGCTTTCCTCCTTTAAAGCACTTCTTGAAACCTACCTCTTTGGCCAAGCTTTTAGTCATCTGACCTAATCTCTCCTTTTGTGGCTTGGTGTTATACTTTGTTTTATAATGCTCCTATAAAGCACCTTAGGAAATTTCATTATATTAAAGGCACTATATAAATATAAAAATTATCGCTGTGGTTGGAAAATAGTGTTCTCACATCTGATTAGCTGTCCCTCTGCAGAAAAGCAATTCAGGCTTGGTACCTTCAGGAATTGCTTGTGTAAAGAATGTGCTTTCTAAAATATAAAAACACCAATGTGCCCTGACTTATGTCATTTCATCACTCTAAGCCTACTTCTTTTACTGTACTTATTATTCCAAAGTTAATTCAACTCCAGGATAAAAGCTAAAACATGGACGATGCTGAAACAGCTGAACTGTAGTAACATTGCCATAGGGAAGGCAATGCTCCAACCATGTGTGTGTAATCAGGAACATAAACAGTAAGCAATTTGCAGAGGTTGCTTTAGGAGCCCTTACTGCCCTGCCTACTAATTAGCTGAAAAAACAGTGGTAACAGAACAGTGGCCACATCCTACTCCATCCAGTTTAAGTGGCAGACAGCTCTTGCTGCATGGACGCTTGCAGACTGCCATCATTGAGTACAAGTGACCCACTCAGATATTCCATCTAGCTAATTGCAATAAAAAGCTTGATATGGATTGACATGAAATTATTCATTTAGGATATTTAATACAGATGCAATTTTTGGTCTGTTTTAGTTCGGTCATATTTCAATATTTCACATTAATGCTATGTTTACACTTACACCACTCTTCTTCCTGCTTTTTCACTTCACACAGTATTTTGTAAACAGTTCCTACTCTGAGGGTTGGACATTTACATGACTGCAGATCTTAGACCGTGTAAATTTCAGAATCACATGGTGGAGCAGAACATTTAAGACCCAACATGTTTTGCAAAATGTTGGGTGCACTTGCAATTCCCTGTACATGTCATTACAGACAAGGTCCAGCCAGAGACCAGGTGCTTCCGACACAGGAAGAAAGAAAAGACAAAAAAAAAATCTTTCTGGGCCATTGCCACGTGCTTCCTCAATGCTGATTATATTGCAGCATTTTTGGATCAAATCCCTGGGATATACACTTAGGCAGATTTTGTATGGGTGAAAGGAGTGAAAATAAGAAGTGTTTTTGACACTGATGAATGCTGTTTATGATTATAGACACAGAGCTTGCCTGCCATCAACAGTGCTCCTTAATATAAATGACTCAATCTCTGGAGACTGAGAGGCATCAGAGAGTCACCTTTTCACCTAACTCACAAGCTGCCCGCCATCAAATCTCTAGTTGAAACTAAACTTGTTGAACAGATCCTCCACCTTTTAGCTAAGGCAGTCATTGGGGTGAGTTTTTGTGCTCGCACAATGTATGGTGTTGTCTTGCTGTGGAATGGAAACTGCACAGGATTCGCTCTGGTATGGATTCGATGCACATGGGATCAGGGTATACAAAAATAATCTGAACTCAAAGATTAGCTGCCCTCTTTGTTTAGCGCAAAGGACAAGTATTATATCAAAATAGAAATGTTTTATTAATTGATTGTAAGTATTAAATATTAATTTAATTTTGAACAGATAAGAAAAGTATGCTATCATTACATTTAATGTTAAAGTTTTTGAGGGTCATTTCCACTAGTATTAACCCATTTATCTAAAAGCAAAATACTGCAGATGCTGGAAATCTGAAATAAAAACAGAAAATGCTGGAAGAACTCAGTAGGTCTGGCAGTATCTGTGGAGAGAGAGACAGAGTTAATGTTTTGAGTCTAATATAACGCTTCTTCAGAGCTCTGAAGCGGAGTCATACAGACTCGAAACATTAACTCTGTTCCTCTCTCCACAGGTGCTGCCAGACCTGCTGTGTTCTTCCAGCGTTTTCTGTTTTTATTAACGCATTTATCATCCTGCGACTCCTGTCAGGAGACACGAGTAACCAAATTAACTAGATTTAAATACTCATTTGACTGCAGTACATTTCACATATTCTTGTCCCAGCCTCTCGGATGCTTTCAATATGCCAGATATGGTGCAATTTCCTGTAACCCTTTCAAGTCCTTCAACCATGCTCTCAAACAATCTACCAAAGCAGAACAGGCAAAAGTATATGCACAAGAATTTGATTTTTTGATGCCGTTGATGGCAAATGTGCAGTACTTCCATTAATCCAGCATTCGATTATTAACGATCAGAGACGGAGACTGAAATGTATTTTCATTGCCTCATGAGCTGTAAGTCAATCTCCTGTTCAAGCTAAAAGGTGTGAATCCAGATTCCCTCATGTTTAGGAGCGGAACTCAAAGTCTGGCCTTGGTTTCGAGTGACATCAAGGAGAGAGATAGATGGGGAAAGTAGTGCTCATATGGAGTGCTGATATTAATTTGGATTGTATCAATGTATTGATCTGAAATTGTCAGTCGTGGCTCAGTTGGTAGCACTCTCACCTCTCAGTCAGAAAGTTGTGGATTCACATCCAAGACTTCAGCATAAAAATCTATACTGACACCCCAGTGCAGTAATAAGAGAATGCTGCACCATTGGAGATGTCAACTTTCAGATGAGATGGTAAATGAGGCCCTGTTTGCCCTCTCAGGTGGACATAAAAGGTCCCATGACAGAAGAGCAGGAGAGTTCTCCCTGGTGTCCTGGCCAATATTTATCCCTCAATCAACAACACAAAAAAAGATTATCTGTTTATTACCACATTGCTGTTTATCAGAGCTTGCACTGCACAAATTAACTGTTGCGTCTTCTACTTTATAACCTTGATTACACCATAATAGGACTTTACTGTCTGAGACTGTGAAAGATGCTATAAGGTAATTTTTAAAAATAATAATTGCTCTCAGCTTTGTGTGTGTCTGTTTTAATGAAAATCATTTGTTTATTCAAACTTATATCCAGTCTGGTCTGTCTAAAATGAACTAATAAAACATCCACTTCCGGCTCCAGTCAAAAACACAGAACAAATTAACAGAGGGAACAGGAACACCACCTTTTATGCAAAGCAGAAGCAAAATAGGGAAGACAAACGAAACAGAAAACCCCTTAAAATAACGTGCGTAAAAACCCTCAGAAAACAGGAAATGGGTGAATAAAAAACACCTTCCCACATTACTTGTTCACATGGTATTTGATTCAAGAGCCAATCTTTAGAGTAGCACACTTATGTGTACCCAGTTAAGGCAGAGTGATGTCATGCAGTGATGACAATTACGAGCAGCGGCTTTTCAAAAACAACTTCGTCTGATGTTGTTTCCTTTTCTATGGCACTTCTGAAAGGAAATGTACTCTAAAGTTAGTCTGTCCCTCAGCTCTACAGGGCTGAGTGTTTATTCTTCAGCTGTACACACCTGATCATAGACTGGTCTGCGGTTGCTGCAGGGCTTTTCATGTTGGTTCATATGGCTTGCATCAGTTTCTTTAACCTCTTGCACGCTGGTGTAGTTCAAGCTAGGCTTTAGCTCACTGCAACATTCCGGATACTGAGAGTGAAAGTCTTCATAGCCTCCTACAAACAGACAGCAAAGGAGAAAACTATTTACACTTGCATGCTTCAGCCCTGCTCCACAACAGAAAGGAACATTTAGCTGTAGTCTCTCTTTTGTGTAAAAAAGCCTAGGCTTGCCCAGCCTAGGTTTTAAGACACTGTATTAATATTGTTCCTTGGCTTTGGATTTACATCTTTTCTCATGTAAAAGAGATATGGTTGTCATCAAATTGAATTCCTGCAATAGGGCAATGCTAAATACCATTAATTAAAAATGCATAGTGAAATATTTGGGAGGCTTTTAGAGGAGGGCTCTTCTTTATGTCCCTTCTGTCTAAATGCAATACCCCTACCTGGAAAGCACACAGTGATCTCATAGAATGTAAGGAAAGGCTGTGCATGTATAAATGTGAATGTAAAGAGCAGCCAGTGCAGGCCAGTGGAGCCAGAAGAATGTGACAAACTGAGAGGATACAGGGACAATAAGAAAAGCACCGTGATTAATATCCCAGGCCTAGACTACTTTGATACAGAACTTGCATTCATATAGCCCTTTAACATAGGTGCTTCACAAGAAGTGACTACCAAACAAAATCTGACACCTTGCCACATATAAAGATACATGACATAACACGACTCATATAACACTGCTGCCAGCAGAAGCACTTGGTGTCAAATTGACTGAATTGTCTGTAAATGAATCTTCATACTTTAGTAGAAAAGGAAATAAGTCATTTTGATTTTTAAAAAATATCCAATGTGAGGCATTTAAGAACAAAGTGCACTGAAATTGATGATCGGGTCCTTTGGGCCAGGTTTAAACTGGGCAGCAAAGTTTCATAGTAAACAAATGATGCAAAGCCTGTGATCTCTGTGGGTTCTAGTGTCAACTGCCTTTGCTGTGGATGAAACATTTTGGCTGACACAATGTAACAAATTAGCCAACTGATACATAGAACTGAAATGATCTATTACTAATGGAAGCTTCAGGCACTAAAATGTGACTCATGACACTCGCCCATTCAATTACTTAATGCCTTATTTCATTTTTTTCTTGTAAGAATTCATATTTACCTAATCTTTTATTACCAATTTTTGTTTATTTTTAAATAACATTGCTTCAGGTTTACATCTAAAAATAAATATTTTATGGCAGTGCAATATTCTGATTGGTAACTGTGGGCAACCAGAAGGTTTTATTGCTTACCTACAAATGATTCAATTCTTAGAAGCTTATGAATTTCCCTGCCCAAACAAAATGAAACTGCATTCAAATAAATTTCAAACTGATTGCTCACTGGGTGCTCATCAATAGCATTCAGTGCTGGTATCAGTTTCTGCTACATGATACATACTTAATTATCACTTCACACCCAACTGCTGTGACACATCCAATATAATAAGATAGTATTCTGGCCCATGAATTTACGCAGTAGTACTGAATGTCACATCTTCAATCCAATTGCCTCCCTCATTTTTCATTGTCTGTGGGGGAGACGGTGGTGTTGTGATAACATCACTGGGCTAGTAATCCAGAGATTTAGGCTAATACACCGTTTCTAATCCCACCATGACAGCTGGTGGAATATTAATTCAATTAATTAATTTAATTAATTGGAATTAAAAGCTAGTCTCAGTAATGGCACCATGAAACTATCGCTGATTGTTGTAAAAACCCATCTGGTCAACTAATGTCCTTTAGGGAAGGAAATCTGCCATCCTTACCTGGTCTGGCCTACATGTGAGTCCAGACCCACAGCATTATCAGCCCTTTGAAGCAAACACGCAGTTCAGGGGCAGTTAGGGATGGGGAACAAATTTTGCTCTTGCCAGCGAGACCCGAATTCCATGAAAGAATTTTTTTAAATGGCAATGGCTTCCATGGTAGGGTTTTTTCAGAAAATTCTGAATCTAAATGAAACAAACCCCCAGAGAGGCAATACACATTGATGTGGTTTGGAGGCCTTCTATGTGGTAAAATTACACTCTGTTTTTATAAACTCTTGGATATCCAGGCCTGATATGAAAATTAGGGGCTTCAGTTATTTAAAGTCCTTAAGAGAGATTTGGATCAATTTCTACTCAGGAAAAGAAATGTAAAGTGTGTATTTATAAAGCACTTTTCATGACTTCAGGATGTCACAAAGCACTTTACAGCCAACATCTTACATCATACTTTTGAAATGTTGCCCCTGTTGTATTGTCGGAAATGTGGCAGCAAATTTGCACACAGCTAGTTCCCACAACAGTAGTGATAACGACCAGATAATATGTTTTTTCATAATGTTGATTGAGGGATAAATATTGGCCAGGACACCAGCCAGGACAACTCTTCTGATTTTTTTTTTCTCGAAATAATGTCATGCAATCTCCTACATCCTACATCCACCTGAGAGGGCCTCAATTTAACATCTCGTCTGAAAGACGGCACCTCCGAAGTGGGACTTGGAATGACAACCTTCTGACTCAGAGGTGAGAGTGCTACCAACTGAACCAAAAAAAAAGATTGAGAATTAGAGATATGAACAGCACTCATTTGATTTTTTTTTCACCAGCAGGGGTGAACCTTACTGTTCCTTAAAATGAGATTAAGGAATGGGAGGAAATTAATCATACTTGGACTGTGGGTTGAGTGGGCTTGATGGGTCAGTTACGTTGCTCCAGATTTTCTTGTGCTATTTCCATATTTGTACCGTTGCTCAAACCCCTAATTTTCATGGATAGCCAAGAGTTTCTGAAAAAAGTGTAATTTTACCATTCAGAAGGCCTCCAAACCATCAATGTGTATTCCCCCTCCCCCGGGTTATTCATTTCTGGAGGAGAAACTTCATCTTCACCACTTGTGTGGTGAATAGGGGGCACAAACTATTCCCCTATTACAGAACCCTTTGAATTTTCATTTCCATTGATTTTAATAAAAGAAACAGTACCTACTCAGGACTGTAATTATGTCCCGCTGTACTGGCTGACAGCAGCAACCACTCAGTGTTTATCTCACTTCTTAAGAATCACACGTTCCCAACAACAGACTGATTGCAGTGAATTCTCTGAACAGACTGTGGGTGATGTGTGGCTACTTACTTTTCCCAGTGAAGAAAAAACTGATAATCTGTCTATTTGGTGGACAGTCGACCATGTCCACACTGGGATCGACAGATTAGTGTAATTGATAGAGACCATTTGGTCAGTTGTAAACCTGGTCTCATTTTAACCAATGTGGGAGCAGTAAACACAATTATTTGTGGTAGACGTCAGTAATACAGATACAACTAATCTAGCTCTAATAGAAATATTAAGAAAAAGAACACAGAATATCCCTTCCCACTTTACAATAGAAAGAACATTGATTATCTTGTTTGCGCCTTGGATCAATTTTGGGAATGATAATTGGGTACTCAACAGGATATCCTATTTCTTTGTAAAGAAGTGCTATTTTTCCATTGATGTTCTGTACATTGCTAAATCGAAGAGAATCAAATTGCTGTTGTAATTTATAGTGAACAAGCCTGGATTACCTCACATCACCAAGAGACTGATGCAATGTATAGGATACAACCACAACACAAATTCAATGGAACAGATATATCTACATAACAGACAGGATTTGTTTTATTACTGTATAACTGTAAAGGATTATAGAATAGGAAGCCTTGAGCCCAATATGCCTAGTTGGCTCTTAGTCAGAGAAATCCAAAACTAAACCCACAGCCCTGCTCCCTCCGTACAGCCCTACATTTTCCTCCATTAGCCTTAAGGAACAAGCATTAAATAATATAATAAAAAAAATATTCAGTATATGAAAGAGAAGTATAAAATGGTGCTTTGGGTGTGAGTCTTCATACGTGAACTCAACGTTGGGTGTGACTTCAACAGTCACACCTGAAACATGAACATTTCCCTTTCAGCTTGTGACGAATTTACTGTAAATGTCCAACATTTTCTGAGCTTGTTTACATCATTGGTGGGTGTTTTTTACTCCAAGGAATTTCCAATTGGACACCCACGCGGTGCTCAATTTTCTATCATTTTAGCCAAGTGTAGACCATTTCAGTTCCAGTTTCGTGGCGGGGGCGAGGGAGGGGGAGAGATGGAAGGGAGGTGGTCATTTGCATACCCTCAATGCGGTGTTCCAGGTTGTCTCTCCTCGTTCCTGTTCCTAGTCTAGTTCCTGGAACCTGCCGCTTTAAAACGTCGTTCAGGAATGTAGGAGCGTTTAGCCCAGTTATTCTCTGTAGGTGAACTCCTTGTCTAATACAGCCCAGAGAGGAAATCTCAGACCAAACCTTACTTTAGAACGCTGTGATCTCAATGTTGCGCGGTTTTTAATGGCCACAGTCTTATGTCAGTGTAAAATTTATTAGTAAAAAATAACAATTCATCAACAACATGCTTTGAAGTCTCAACCTTTTTCCTGGCGGTTTTAACAATCTTATTTGGTACAATATTAATGTAATTGTTAAAGATTTTAAAATAAAATGTTTAACGCCACAAAGATAGGTTACTCAAGAGGCTGCAACCAGCATTAATGACTAGACAAGCCTGGTATGTATCAGAAATTGCAAAAAAATCTCTAGCACCAAACTGGAGAAAATCCATACAAGATTTAATACGTGGGCTATTTGAATCTTAATCTCACCTTTGAGGAAATAGATTTTCGCTGTTGATGTGACAGCAGTTAAGGTGTTTAACACGATCTGCGCAGTGCTGTCCTTACTCAGTCTCTGACTCTGCGAAGTTCTCTCGTCCAGGATCACGACGGTGGACACTCTGCCCTCCCGGAGCCTGGCTCTGGCTTTCTCGTCGGGGATGACGAACTGCAAAGGGACCGGGCCACCTCTCGACCTGCGGACCACCACCGAATTCAAGTTCACATTGTGCGAGCCTTGGACATGAGATGCCGCGAAGGACAGAAACGGTCTGCAATCCAGGATCAAATTTCTACCTGTCTGTTTCCGAATAAATTTCCTTAAGCGCTGGCTGTCGATCCCTGAAACAGTCATGCTTAAATATCTTTTTTAAAAAAAAAACTTCCCTCTCTCTTTCAGTTCAGAGACTTACAATGCGAGAAGGATATTGATTCCACAAGGCAAAACTCGCCTGCTCTCTCTCTGGTTTTGGCTTGTTATTAATCAAGGTCTGGAAAGGGTGATCCCCGTGGTAGCATTTATAAAGGGGGGGGGGGGGGAACTGCCGGTGTGACGTAGATGCCCATATATGGATTGTGACGTCACGTGAAATCCAAATACGGAATGTGACTTGGCGGCGATCCCCATATTTGGAGACCAGGTTGCCGCCCACCCACCTCCTCCGCGCCGAGCGACCTCTCAGCGACGAGGAGGGAGGAAGTGGTGAACTTACTCATTAGGAATTAGTCAAGACGTAAAAAGATACTGTGTATCTCCAGAAAGAGATACTTGTGAAAAATGGGGAAGAGTCCCGGTGCATGTGTCGGATGGTGCTTTTCCTCTGAAATCCTAGCTCATCGGCAACATCACGACCAGGCGAAACAGAACAATTATCAAAGCGTGGGGGGGGGGGGCGAGGGGAGGTGAGGGTGTTAACATCTCATCCACACACACACACACTAAAAGGTGTATCATCACCGCCGGGGGAGGTAAAACCTAGTCAGTTGGTGGTCTTTTTTGTTTTAAATCATGCAGTGTAGGTGTTGAGTGAGATTACCACCCCCCCAACCCCCGTCCCCCGTCCCCCCTAATCTGCTCGTCTCATCTGCAGAAATATTTGAAAAGTATACAACATAAAATAAGAACAGAAAGTGCTAGAAACACTCGGCAGGTCGGGCAGCATCTGTAGAAAGAGGAGCCCTTGGTGCTACCTGACCTGCTGAGCGTTTCCAGCATTTTCTGTTCTTATTTTATATTGTAGATTTCCATCACCCGCAGCATTTTGCTTTTGAAAATACAGCCAATACATATATGTTTTTCTCCCATTATATATATATATATATAGCAGCTGCTTAACTGCGGTGGTGCTTAACACTGAGCCACAAGAGACACTGGTGGCGATTTTGGTTGTCTTTTCTCCCCGTTGTCAGTGGGAATGGGTCGGTGGGCAGTGGCACCAAGTTCGCTCGTGAGCACTTACCAACACCACCACTACCCCCCCACCCCGGCCATCTCGCTGGCGTTTGGCCTCCGCAGTTTGGAGTCGGTCAGTGTTCCCCACTCACTGGCACGGCTTTTTGTTTGGCTTTAGAAGCGGAACCGGAGGCAAAGCGGGGGCCGGAGAGAGGCGCGCAACCTGCTCATGACCCACACGTGGAACGAAACCTCTTGCTCCTGTCCCCCAAACTGAGTGGGGGCCCAAAGAAGTCACCGTTCGCCGATCATGGAGTGTATGCGTCAGTGGGGTCTGTGCTGAGGTTTACCTGATGCTGATTATATTCGACATTTAGGAAGGGCAGGCATAAAAGGGAAAGGAGGTGGTGTTGTGCTGATAATAGGGGGTGGGATCCAGCACATTAGTAAGGGAGGATCTCTAGATAGGAAAATCAAAATGTGGAATGTGTTTGGGTGGAGCTAAGAAACAGCAAGGGGCAGCAATTGGGAGGAATTCTTTATAGGCCACCAAACAATAGTGGTAGTGTGAGGCATGGTATTACTCAGGAGGTTAGTAAAGCATGTAGTATGGTTAATACAGTAATCATGGGTGAGGTCAATCAGGGGTAAACCTAATAAGCACTAGTCTGTGCAAGATGGGTTTCTGGAGTGTGTTAGGGATGGTTCTCTAGAGCAGTATGTTGAGGAGCCGACTAGAGGACAGGCTATTTTAGATCTAGTATTATGTAATGAAAAGGGGCTAATTAATAATCTTAAAAATAAAAACAAAAAAACTGCGGATGCTGGAAATCCAAAACAAAAACAGAATTACCTGGAAAAACTCAGCAGGTCTGGCAGCATCGGCGGAGAAGAAAAGAGTTGACGTTTCGAGTTCGGTCGAAGGGTCACGAGGACTCGAAACGTCAACTCTTTTCTTCTCCGCCGATGCTGCCAGACCTGCTGAGTTTTTCCTAATTAATAATCTTGTTGTAAAAGAGCCTTTAGGGATGAGTGACCATAATACAATAGAATTTTACATTATGTTTGGAAGTGAGGTAGTTCACTCTGAAGCTAGGGTGTTAAATTTGAACAAAGGAAATTATGAAAGTTTGAGGGGCAAACAGGCTGAGGTGGATTGGGAAAATACATTAAAAGGTATGATGGTACATAGACAATGGACAGTCTTTGAAGAATTATTACATAGTTTACAGCAATTATACATTCCTTTAAGGCACAAAAGCCCAAAAAGAAAAGTCAGTCAACTGTGGCTAACAAAGGAAGTTAAGGATTGTATAAGACTAAAAGAAAAGGTCTAATGTTGCCAAAAATGGTAGTAAACCTGAGGATTGGGAGCTTTTTAGAATACAGCAAAGGAGGATCAAGAAATTGATAAAGAAAGGGAGAATAGAATATGAATGTAAACTAGCAAAAACATAAAAATGGACAGTGAAAGCTTCTACAGGTTAGTAAAAAGGCTAAGACAAATGTGGGTCCAACACAGGCAGAGTCAGGAGAATTTATAATGGAGAATAGAGAAATGACAGAGAAACTAAATGATCACTTTGTGTCTGTTTTCACTGAGGAAAGAGCAAGAAATCTCCCAGAATTAGAGATCCAAGGAACTGGGGAGAATGAGGAATTGAACTAAATTTGTATTAGTAAGAAGGTTGTATTGGAGAAATTAATGGGACTGAAGGGACCTTGATGATCTACATCCCAGAAAGTTGAAAAAGGAAGCTATGGAGATACTGGATGCATTGGTGATCATCGTCCAAAATTCTATAGATTCTGGAATTGTTCCTGCAGATTGAAAAGTAGCAAATGTAACTCCACTATTTAAGAAGGGAGGGAGGGAGAAAATGGAATGACAGACCTGTTAGCCTTACATCAGTAGTAGGGAAAATGTGCGAATCTATTGTAAAGGATGTGATAAATGGACACTTGGATAATAGGTCAGAAGCTAGGAATTGTACGACGAGTAACTCACCTCCTGACTCCGCAAAGCATGTCCACCATCTATAAGGCACAAGTCAGGAGTGTGATGGAATACTCCCCACTTGCCTGGATGAGTGCAGGTCTTAACAACACTGACGAAGCTGGACACCATCCAGGACAAAGCAGCCCACTTGATTGGCACCACATCCACCAACATTCACTCCCTCCACCAGTGACACACAGTAGCAACAGTGTGTGTGCCACCTACAAGATGCATTGCAGGAATTCACCAAGGCTCCTTAGACAGCACCTTCCAAACCCATGACCACTACCACCTAGGATGACAAGTGTAGCAGATAGTTGGGAACACCACCACCTGGAAGTTCCCCTCCAAATCACTCACCATCCTGGCTTGGAAATATATCGCCGTTCCTTCACTGTCGCTGGGTCAAAACCCTGGAACTCCCTTCCTAACAGCACTGTGGGTGTACCTACACCACATGGACTGCAGCGATTCAAGAAGGCAGCTCACCACCGCCTTCTCAAGGGTAATTAAGGATGGGCAATAAATGCTGGGCCCAGCCAGCGAAGCCCACATCCCGTGAATTAATTTTAAAAAATGATCTGATTGGGCAGATTCAACAAGGATCTATGAATGGGAAATCATGTTTGACGAACCTGCCCCCACTGAGGATGTTGCTAACAGAATTGATAAAGGGAAGTCAGTAGACATAGTCTACTTTGGGTTTTCAGAAGGTTTTAGATAAAGTCCCCCACAGGAGGTTGGTTAGCAAATTTAAAGCACATGGTATAGAAAGTAATATACTGACATGGATTAAGGGTTGGTTAATAGGCAGAAAACAGAGAGTAGGAA
The DNA here is from genome assembly GCF_017639515.1 of Carcharodon carcharias. Lineage (NCBI taxonomy): Eukaryota > Metazoa > Chordata > Chondrichthyes > Lamniformes > Lamnidae > Carcharodon > Carcharodon carcharias. The sequence goes on along the minus strand of NC_054483.1, from coordinate 118,426,484 downwards.
TAAATGGGTAATTTTCATGTTGGCAGACTGTGACTATTGGGGTACTACATGGATCAGTGCTTGGGACCCAGCTGTTCACAATATATATCAATGATTTGGATGTGGGGACCAAATGTAATATTTCCAAGTTCACGGATGACACAAAGCTAGGCAGGAATGTGTGTTGTGAGGAAGATGCAAAGCTTCAAGGAGATTTGGACAGACTTAGTGAGTGGGCAAGAACATGGCAGATGGAATATAATGTGAAAAAATTTGAGGTTATCCAATTTGGTTGGAGGAACAGATTTGCAGAGTATTTCTTAAATGGTAAGAGATTAGAAAGTGTAAATGTGAAAAAGGACCTGGGTGTCTTTGTCAATAAGTCACTGAAAGCTAACATGCAGGTGCAGTGTGCAATTAGGAAGGCTAATGGTATGTTGAGCTTTATTGCATGAGGATTTGCGTACAGGAGCAATGATGTCTTGCTTCAATTGTATAGAACCTTGGTTAGACTGCACCTTGAGTACTCTATGCAGTTTTGGTCCCCTTACTTTAGGAAGCATATTATTGCCATAGAGGGAGTGCAACGAAGGTTCACCAGACTTGTTCCGGGGATGGAAGGACTGACCTATGAAGAGAGATTGGGGAAACTGAGCCTGTATTCTCTAGAGTTTCAAAGAATGAGAGGTGATCTCATTGAAAGCTACACAATACTTAAAGGGATAGACAAGGTAGATGCAGGTAAGGTTTTCCCCTGGTTAGGGAGGCTAGAAGCAGGGGACATAATTTCAAAATAAGGCGGAAGCCACTTAGGATCAAGACGAAAAGAAATGTTTTGCTCAGAAGGTTGTGAATCTTTGGAATTCTCTACCCCAGAGGTCGTGAAATCTCAGTCATTGAGTATCTTTAAAGTAGAGAATGACACATTTCTAAATGCTATTGACTTGAAGGGATATGGGGATAGTGTGAGAAAAAGGCATCGAAGTGGTTGATCAGCCACGATCATCCTGAATGGTGGAGCGGCTTGATGGGCTGAATTGCATACCCCTTTACTTATGTTCCTACGTTCAGATCATATAATAAGAGTTTTACACCACATGAATTTTCACAGAAACATTAGGAATTCCTCATTGTTCTGCAAAACGCTGTCACTTGCACCACATGGCAGTGTCTTTGCTGGACAGAATGGGCAGGGGGATCACAGAATCACACAGTGCAGAAGAGGCCCTTCGGCCCATCGAGGCTGCACCGACATGTGAGAAACACCTGACCTACCTACCTAATCCCATTTACCAGCACTTGGCCCATAGCCTTGAATGTTATGACGTTCCAAGTGCTCATCCAGATATTTCTTAAAGGATGTGAGGCAACCCTCCTCCACCACCCTCCCAGGCAGTGCATTCCAGACCGTCACCACCCTCTGGGTAAAAAAGTTTTTCCTCACATCCCCCCTAAACCTCCTGCCCCTCACCTTGAATTTATGCCCCCTCGTGACTGACCCTTCAACTAAGGGGAACAGCTGCTCCCTATCCACCCTGTCCATGCCCCTCATAATCTTGTACACCTCGATCAGGTCACCCCTCAGTCTTCTCTGCTACAATGAAAACAACCCAAGTCTATCCAACCTCTCTGCATAACTTAAATGTTTCATCCCAGGCAACATCCTGGTGAATCTCCTCTGCACACCCTCCAGTGCAATCACATCCTTCCTATATTGTGGTGACCAGAACTGCACACAGTACTCCAGCTGTGGCCTCACCAAGGTTCTATACAATTCCAACATGACCTCCCTACCTTTGTAATCTATGCCTTGATTGATAAAGGCAAGTATCCCGTATGCCTTTTTCACCACCCCAATGACATGCCCCTCCGTCTTCAGAGATCTATGGACACACACGCCAAGGTCCCTTTGTTCCTCTGAACTTCCTAGTGTCATGCTGTTCATTGAATACTTCCTTGTCAAATTACTCCTTCCAATGTGTATCACCTCACACTTTTCAGGGTTAAATTCCATCTGCCACTTATCTGTCCATTTGACCATCCCATCTATATCTTCCTGTAGCCCAAGACACTCAACCTCACTTAACCACCCGGTCAATCTTTGTGTCATCCGCAAACTTACTAATCCTACCCCCCACATAGTCATCTATGTCGTTTATATAAATGACAAATAATAGGGGACCCAGCACAGATCCCTATGGTACACCACTGGACACTGGCTTCCAGTCACTAAAGCATCCTTCTGTCATCACCCTCTGTCTCCTACAACTAAGTCAATTTTGAATCCACCTTATCAAATTACCCTGTATCCCATGTACATTTGCCTTCTCTATAAGTCTCCCATGTGGGACCTTGTCAAAGGCTTTGCTGAAATCCATATAAACTACATCAACTGCACTACCCTCATCTACACACCTGGTCACCTCCTCAAAACATTCAATCACATTTGTTAGGCATGACCTCCCTCTGACAAAGCCATGCTGACTATCCCTGATCAAACCTTGGCTCTCCGAGTGGAGATAGATTCTCTCCTTCAGAACTTTCTCCAATAGTTTCCCTACCACTGACGTGAGACTCACTGGCCTGTAGTTCCCTGGCTTATCTCTACAATCCTTCTTAAATAGCGGAACCACATTAGCTGTTCTCCAGTCCTCTGGCACCTCCCCCGTGGCCAGAGAGGAATTATAAATTTGGGTCAAAGCTCCTGCAATCTCCCCCCTTGCCTCCCTCAGCAGTCTGGGACACAAATCATCCGGACCTGGAGATTTGTCCACATTTAAGCCTGCCAACGACTCCAATACCTTGTCACTCCCTATATCAATTTGCTCAAGAACCTCGCAGTCTCTTTCCCCGAGTTTGATACCTTCATCCTCATTCTCTTGGGTGAAAACAGATGTGAAGTATTCATTCAACACTCTAGCGATGTCATCTGGCTTCACCCATAGATTGCCCCCTTGGTCCCTTATGGGCCCTACTCTTTCCCTGGTTATCCTCCTCCCATTGATATACTTATAGAATATCTTGGAATTTTCCCTACTTTTACCAGCCAGAGCTTTCTCTTTATCTTTATAAAATCCCCTCTTTGCTCTCCTAATTGCTTTCTTAAGCTCCACCCTGCACTTTCTGAACTCCACTAATGCCTCCGCTGATTTGCTCCCCTTGTACCTGCTAAAAGCCTCTCTTTTCCTTCTCATCGTAATCTGAATATCCCTGGTCATCCATGGTTCTCTGGGCTTGTTACTCCTTCTTATCACCCTAGAAGGAACATATTGAGCCTGTACCCTCCCCATTTTCTTTTGGAATGCCCCCCACTGCTCCTCTGCAGATCCCAGCCAATGGATTTGGTATCTGAGGTGGAGGGTCTCTTGCTTGTTTGCCAGTATGTTCCCACATCTGGGCCATTCTGAAAGTGGATAGTTGGGGGAGGAGTGGTGATGGCAACCCAACTAAGGCCTTTAAGTGGTCTATTAAAGGTGTTGTGGCAGAAACATGGTCAAGGAATGGAGGCAGCCTCCCAGCAGCACCCGGGTGGGAGGTAGAGCTTCATCCTGTAGGGGACCAGGCACCCCCCCCCCCCAGCATGGTCATCAGACTAGAGTTTCCATTTTGAGGCACCATCTCATTCTCCCCTGCTACATCAGAAGCTCCCACTTTGACATGTGGGGCTATTGACCTGTCTCCTATTAGAGGTCCTTCCTAATGGCTCCCTACCCTTGAGAATCTGCCCACCTGACCCCAATACGAAAATCCAAGCCCATTGTGTTGGGAGTCGGTGGTCCTAGATGTCCAGTAAAAAGTTTGGCAGTCCTTTTCCTTCTGATTATTCACAATGAAAGATAAAATACAGAGACAAAGGCAAATCGGGGATTGTAATGAAAGGCTGTAATATGGTTGGAGTGCAGAAGAGAATAGTTAGAAATGATCTATTATGTCAATATTATGACCCATTGATATGGGGAGTTTTGATTTGTTGTTTATTTTGTACTATTCTGAGAAGATAAGTTATACTGTTTGAATTCATTGAGTCTGAACATAACTGCTGTTCTGACTGTTTACCTTACTGTGAAATAAAACAGTTATTGATTAATATCAGACCAAATCTCACCAACTGTTTGTTCATTCTTCCTTCAAGGAGATTAAAGACATACACATATGAAAGACACTCAAATCCAGTTTAGGTCATAAGAGTGTATTCTAGTTAATTCCCTGAGTAACTCTATTATTCAAGCCAGCTAAAAGATATGACGCTCAAACTGATTACAGGAGTGACTGATGTCACTGCCAGTATCTAAGACTGATCCAAATTTGTAGCATCCTCCATCCGATGAAAACCACAATGTTATAACGATAAGGTCAGGAAATTAAACTCTGGGCAATCACAGGAAAATATCCAGTTGTGATAACCACTTCTCTGAATTAGACACCAGAGTTGCCACAAGACAATAATAAGCCTACAGTAACTGCCAAACTGCAGCAAGTGCATAATGTACTGTGAAAACAATGTGTTTTGCAACTAAAGATTATTTGAGTAAAAAACTGACCTAACAACAAGGATATGGCAAAAGTTTACACTTGGTTGAAGTTTACCTTTCTTGGTAACTATTACTCAGTAACTAAAACAGTGTTGCCAGACTATGCTGGGTATTTCTGGAAATGGGTCTCTTGAAATCTCCCGAGTGGGATGACAACTGTTTTAAGCAAACAACACTTTTAATAGAAACAGACAATACTTAAGAATTGGAATACAAATTGTTAATACCTTTCTGTGGTCAGGATGGTTGTAGTGTCCTATCAATAAAACCACACCCAAATATTAATTGATCTTCCTCAGAAGTTGATTCACCTGCTGTGCATTTTCAACACTCTCTGTTTAATCTCTCATGCAATTTTGAGTTTCTATGTCAGCCCAGTGCTGCAACTTGTTCTGAAGAAGCTCTGAGGTTTTGAGAACTCATTCAAAGCAAATGAATGACTAAAGTGTGATTGTGTGACTTTGCCTGATTCATTTGAGCTAGATTGTATCCTGGCAGACTGATGTCTTTCAATTAAGATGATTGCAAGGAAAGTTCTGATAATTATGACATGTAACCTGATTAAGATTTTAGAATCATGTGTAATTGTACTTTCAGTAGTGCTAGTCACATTGAAGTTTCAAAGCTTGGCTAATCTGCTGGTGACTAGTGTAACTACAGGACTAGCATTGAAACCACAGGAGCTATCCTTGCAGCGGCACAAGGATAATCACTTTAGCAGATGACAGACTACAAATGTGATGTCACCAAATTGAAAGTACACTGTAAGAGGTTCCATTGTTAGTATGGAGTCTCTATAGGTCAGAGTGCAGCTTAGTGCACCCGATTAGTTGCATTCTTCATTTTTGGACCATTAATTTTAATTGGGCAGTTAGTGAGAATGTCAGCGTGTTTGATTCTATGTTTACTAAAATTAATGGTCAGAATATCTGGAGCACTATGAAGTGGGCACAGTGTCCACTCCAATCCATACTCCTTACAAGGAACAGAACTGTACAAAAGATATCCTTAGAGATTGAATCTGGTGATGGGTTCAGTGAGAAATTTCAAACTCTTCCATTAATCCTTAGACTCCTGTCATGTGTAGAGAAACTCCTGTCTCCAAAGGTTTTTAGATTACAGCTCATACACTGGGATGCTAAAACAAAACATTAAAAAAAATCACAGTATATCATTACTAAGGTATCACAAGTGGTTTATTTACTACCCTACTAATCCCGAACGACACACATTAGCATCTAAAATATTATAATGAGTAAGTATTGCACTGCCTGAAATGTCATCTTTCAGATGAGATTTGAATCCTGTCTGCCCTCTAAGGTGGACAGAACATATCCCATGGCATTGTTTCAAAGAAGAGGGGAGTCCTCCCCACTGCCTAACCAATATTTATCCCTCTGCCAGTACCACTAAAAAATAGGTTATTTGGGTCATTTTCATGTTGCTGTTTATGGGAGCTTCTGTGTACAAATTTGGCAGCCAAGTTTTCAAGAATGCAACATTGACTACACTGCATCTGTAATACTCACATAGGCATCCAAAGATATGTTCGGGGCCTATACTAGAAACACATGTTAGGCCCTTTGCACATGCAAATTAAGGAGCCTCGTGCCTTTTTGATGGCTCCTTTGTAGAATTGAGCTTCCCAGAACTAGATTCTGTAAAAAGAAAAGACCTGTAGCCTAATCAACCATCGTAAAAGGGTCCTCAAGGCACTGTTCAGTCTTTGAGGAATATGCAACATGGAATTTATTATTGTTGCTGCCTTCTCTAGTAGCTGTGGGAAGGAAATGAAGAGAGTAACCCCAGTGAGGCCACAGAAAGCATTCCAGCCATTGAATCATAGAAATTACAGATGGAAGGCAGACATTTAGCCCATCATGTGCTGATGCTAGCTCTTCAACTGGATCAATCTATCCTGATCTTATTTGCACCTGATTCAGCCCCTGCCTCAAGTCATCTGCTGCTGAAACCTTCATCAATGTTTTGATACCTTTAAACCTGAATTTCGAAGTTTTGACCAAGCTTTTGGTCTGCAGCCTTGATATCGTCTTCAGTGGCTTAGTGTCAAAAATGTGTTTTTGCTCTTGGTAAGTACCTTGGGATACTATATTAAAGGTATTATATAAATGCAAATTGTTGTGGTCGTTGGTCTTCTGGCCGGCCTCCTTGCATACTCTGTAAACTTGAGCTCACCCAAAACTCTGCTGCCTTCTAACACACAACAACCAACACCTACACTAGTCCGGCAATGTCCCGATTTTAAAATTCTCATCTTCGCTTTCAGCCCCCTCCATGGCTTCACTCCTTCCTATCTCTGCAACCCCATCCAGCCCTACAACTCTCTGAGTTCTCTGTGCTCCTCAATTCTGGTCTCTTGCGCATCCCCAATTTTTAATCACTCCGTCATTGGCAGCTGTGCCATTAGCTGAACCTTAAACTCTGGATCTCTCCAGCTCACTTTTCTCCTGTAAGATGCTCCCTAAAACCTACCTTTATGATCAAACTTTTTCCTCCTGTCCTAATATCTCACATGGCTTGGTGTCAGGTTTTGTTTGATAACTCTCCTGTGAAGGGCCTCAGGATGTCTTAATATGCTAAAGGTACTAAACAAATGCAAGTTGTTGTTGTTTGTTGCAATTGGATGTCTTTCTTTTTCAAATAATTATCCAATTCCTTTAGTTGGTTGTCTCAGTAACTTCTTGTAGTGAAACGTATTTTATGTTCAAACAATCCATTGCCTGAAAAAAGTCTTTGAGACTTCCCCTTTTTCTCATACTCATAAGTTTCTGTTCCTTGTTACTGACTCACTAACCAGTGGAAACAACCTGTTGTCAATCAACCTCTCAAAAATTTTCAGTATTTTGAAAACCTCTATGAGATCCCATTAAAGCTTTTCTCTTCCAGCAAAAGAATTATTTCTTCTTAATTATAACCTTTTATTCCTGTTTGTTTTCTAAGGATTGTTAAAATATATCCGACTCCCTGCTTTCTGTCTCTTAGATATCTGTCTATCTATATAGTTACATTCCCTCAATTGCCTAAATTTATGCAGCAATTACTTTATGTGGCACCTTATCAATGCGTTCTGAAAATCATTCACAATGTTCCTTTTAATTGTATATGAATCATCCGGACTAAATTAGTCATGCACAGCTTGTTTTCTGTAGATCGGTAATGGCTCCCTTCATTCTCTCCCAACTGTTGACTAATTTTATCTTTATTATTTGCTGCCGATTTTGGCTTAGGAACAGGGGAGTGGCAGGGGCATAAAAATGGCATCATTATCCTTATTGACTGTCAACCCTGAAAATCGGCCTACTCTAATTTTCACTGAGGCCTTCCTCATCTGAACCATGTGCCTGAAACAAGCACCAGGCCTCTATTGCACGCAATTCAGGGTCCTAATGATGTAACTAAAAGCCCAGTTGCAATTTTAAGCTCGTGGATGGAGCTTACCACACAAATGCTCCACCCATGTGATCAGGACACAGTCAGAAAAATGTTAAAAAATAAATTTTCAGAAGGAACAGGAATTCAAGCAGGCCCTCTGGGGTTTCCATGCTGCGTCAACTGCTGAGAGGCCAAAGGTTATCTAGAGTTCTCTGAGCAAACTGCCTGTCACAGGTCCCCATCATTATTACTCCTTCACCAGTACTTGGTGTCTCATCACCTGTCATCACCGTTATGCCTATTAACTGCCTGTGAAGAGGGTGTAACTGACAAATCCAGGATGCTAGATCAACACCCAACTTATACTGCATTGAAGTTTGAGGCAGCAATTGTGAAAAGCACCAGAGGTGGCTGTGAGTTCATTGTTAGATTCGTGCAAACGGTGGATGAATGATGTCACATCCCAGCATAGTGCTATTTCTCATATAGGGTTACTAGGGCCTGTGCTGTTTAGAGAAGATTTAAAAAGGTCTAACTAAATGTTACTGGAAATATTTGAAAGTTATTTCTGCACTTTTATTCCTCTATTGCCTCTTAAATAGTCAGTGGTCAAGCAGGCAAATGTTTGGGCCCTTGATCCCTTCCACTCACCCATCATCACCTCAGATAACTACTCACCTGCTATCATCCCAGACCTGCAAATGCCTTGTGAACGAATTCCTTGTTTCCTTCCATGCTTCCTCTGCCTGGCCCATCTTGGAACCCAGATCTGGCCCTTTAGGTCCAGCAACCCCAACTGTTCCATCCACTTTTTGTCCTAATGACCAATGGGTTAGCAATGGGGTAACGTGTGAAGTCATGATGCGCACAGATGCAAAGGGGCATGGTTCCATTTTTACTGAATGGCCTATAGTAAGTTGAGATGAGTTATTTGTGAGTCACATTTGCAAATAGTTTTTGGTGGAATGATATGATCAAGAGATTTAGCATATGCTTTGTTGCAAGAAAAGGATGAGAGGAAACAGCAGACAAAAGATTGCATGAACACTGGTCTGATGGCCATCTTTCACACAATCTATAGCGACTATACCCAGATTCCATAATTAGCTAATTTGCTTTTAACCTCTTAATTATCTAAACAGAGTTTATAATCCATTTTCATTAGAAATGAACAATTATTTGCATAAGTTTTACTGCTGCTATCTAAATATGTCATGGTGGGAGTTCTACTGTTTTACACTGTTTGATATCTTTCAGAGAATTGTTAACAACCCCCTCATGTTGATAGCTCTGACTCATACCATTGTTAGTTGACAGTCATGGATATTCTTGTCATGGTAACACAATGGTTAGATTTACTTTTGTGTCTTTGTCAGATCGTGTAGCTTCTTATAAAAGCCTCTTTCCATGTGCAGGATGCTGTGGATAATGGAATCACAATTGTCTGCTAATTGCATCAGACTCAGATCCTCCTTCAGCAGGATAGTTAGCATCACTCCAAAACATTAACCACAAATCCTCACAGACATTCGCGGATAAAGATGGCTTTCTAGAGTTGATATTGAGACACTAATTGACAAGGAAAACATACTCTGGTGAAGCTTTTCCTCTTGAAACAGTTAAATTGCCAGGTTGGCCTCATTATTACAGCTGTGCACCCACTGGCTATTTTCTCATCCAAGGAAATGAATATATTGGGGATAATTTTAACCCCCCAAGAACAAATGGGTTTAGATCGGGTGAGAACTTAAAGAGTAAAAAATTTCAAATCCGACTCCAACCCACTTGGAACCGTTCCATACCCCTCCCAAAACATTTCTGATCTTAATTGAGAATTAATGGTGAGTGGGAGGATGACCAATACACTCTCAGGAGACAGGTCAATTGTAAAAGCACTTAAGGAGGCTGCGTGCCTCCATTTTAACTTACTTTTTTATATTTAATTAATTCTATTTACGTTTCCCTGGTCTTGGAGGTAATAAGGCTGAACTCTTGAAGTGAATATTTTACAGTGCTGCCTTTGGGATAGGAAAGGCAGAAATATCCCTACCCTCACCTCAACAAGCCAACCTGTAAAACACTCCCTCACTCACCATTCAACCCCTGACCACTATCTCACCCCCTCCCTGTGATCTCTCACTCCTCCCACTGGACCCCCAATGACCACAGTCTCTATCTGCCTCCCTGCACTGATAAACATGCTGGCTGTCAGCCGAGAAACTAGATCAAAACATTTGCAGGTGTCCTGCAGTTAAAAGAACTGTTCTATCAGGGGCTCCAACTCTCAGTTGAAAGATTAAACCAAAGGCCTGTCTGTTCAGGTGGATGTAAAACATTCCAAAACATTGTCCAAAGAAGGGTGAGGGGTAGCGGAGGGAAAGGGGCTTCTGCCTGTGCTCTGGTCAATATTCACCACTCAAGCAACATTACAAATGCCAGATAAACTGGTCAATTATCTCATTGCTGGTTGTGGAACCTTGCCATGCATACATTTGTTTTGGATTTCCAGCATCCGCAGTTTTTTTGTTTTTATCTCTGTGTTTAATTGACTGCCACTGCTCTTCAAGAAATGCCTACCTCCTTGAAGAAGTTCTGTTCCTCTCTGCGACAAGATTTCCGGATATTTCAGCTCTTTCCTGGACTCGAACTCAAGTTCTGTCGAAGGGTCATGAGGACTCGAAACGTCAACTCTTTTCTTCTCCGCCGATGCTGCCAGACCTGCTGAGTTTTTCCAGGTAATTCTGTTTTTGTTTTGGATTTCCAGCATCCGCAGTTTTTTTGTTTTTATCTCTGTGTTTAATTGACTGCCACTGCTCTTCAAGAAATGCCTACCTCCTTGAAGAAGTTCTGTTCCTCTCTGCGACAAGATTTCCGGATATTTCAGCTCTTTCCTGGACTCGAACTCAAGTTCTGTCGAAGGGTCATGAGGACTCGAAACGTCAACTCTTTTCTTCTCCGCCGATGCTGCCAGACCTGCTGAGTTTTTCCAGGTAATTTTGTTTTTGTTTTGGATTTCCAGCATCCGCAGTTTTTTTGTTTTTATCTCTGTGTTTAATTGACTGCCACTGCACTTCAAGAAATGCCTACCTCCTTGAAGAAGTTCTGTTCCTCTCTGCGACAAGATTTCCGGATATTTCAGCTCTTTCCTGGACTCGAACTCAAGTTCTGTCGAAGGGTCATGAGGACTCGAAACGTCAACTCTTTTCTTCTCCGCCGATGCTGCCAGACCTGCTGAGTTTTTCCAGGTAATTCTGTTTTTGTTTTACATTTGGCTAACCTGTTTGGCCACATATCAGGAATGACTAAATTCAAAAGTATTTAATCGTCTGTGAACCACGTTGGGACGAGAAAGGCACTATACAAAATCTTCAGTGCTCAGCTACCATTCACTCAGCTCAACAAAACAACCTGTATTTATCTAGCACTTTTAACTTAGTAAAATGTCTCAAGGTGCTTCACAGGGGCAATAGGAAACAACATTTGACAGCGAGCCACATAATGAGATATTTGGGGAAACCACCACAAGCTTGGTCAAAGAGACAAATTTTAAATAGTGTCTTGAATGAGGAAAGTGAGGCAGAGAGAACTCCAGAGTTTAGAGCCAGACAGTTGAAGACATGACCACTTATAGTGGAGCAATTAAAATGGGGGAATGCTCAAGAGGCTAGAATTAGAGAAGTACAGATATCTCAGGGGGTTGTAGGTCTTGGTGAGATTGAAAAGATAGGGAGGGATGAGGCCTTGGAGGGATTTGAAAACAAGGATTAGGATTTTAAAATCAAGATGTTGTTTAACAAGGAGCCAATGTAGGTCAGCAAGCACATGGGTGATAGGTGATTGGGATTTGATGCAAGTTAGGACATGCAGGCAGCAGAGTTTTAGATGGCCTCAAGTTTATGGAAAGTAGAATGTGGGAGGTTGGCCAAGAATGTATTCGAATAATCATGTCTGGAGATAACAAAGGCCTGGAGGATAGTTTCAGCAGGTGAGCTGAGGCAGGGACATTACGGAGGTAGAAGTAGGCTGTCTTAGTAGCAGCCAGGATATGCAGTTGAAAGCTCATCTCAAATATGTTACAGAGGTTGGGAACAGAATAGTTCAACCACAGATAGTTGCTAGGGAGATGGCCAGGGAATGAAGTTTGTGTCAGGGACAAAAGTCTTCCCAATATTTGATTGTTCACCAGCAATAGATGTCGGACAAACAGTTAGTCAATCTAGAGACAATAGAAGGGTCAGGAGAGGCGGTGGTGAGGTAGAACTGGGCATACATGTGGAAACTGGTATGTTTTTGGTCGGTGTCAGCGAGGAGCAGCATGTGGATGAGAAACACAAGAAAGCCAAGGATCCTTGGGGATACCAGAGGTAACTGTATGAGTAGAAGCCATGATGAAGATTCTCTGGCTATGATTAGATAGGTATGAATGGAATGGAATGAAGTGAAAATGAAGATATGAAAGGCCCCTACAGCTGGACAAGAGCGGCGAGGTGTTCGGTAAGGATAGTGTGATCAACAGTACAAAGGCTGCAGACAGGTTGAGAAGGACAGGAGGGGCAGTTTACCTTTGCACAGTCAAATAAAATGTCATTTGTGACTTGGATAAGAGCCATTTCTGTCTTGTGGCAAGGGTTGACACCTGATTGGTGAGATTCAAACATGGGATGACATTTCCTGTGGGTCTCAGGACCCTGACACCAGGCACAAATGGCGATCAGAAGTCCACATGGGAAGCACCCACTCATCTGTGACTGTCCCCAAATTGGCCAATCAATGGCCACAGTTGGGATTGCAATCTAACTAAAGACGTCAGGTAGGCTGTTGGAGCTGGGGGCTGCCGATAAGATGCCCTCCAGCTGGGAAGCAGCAGCAAGTTGCCTTTGCAGGTAAGTGAGGAAGAGAGCGCCCTATGATGGTGGTGCCCCCTCTCTACTTTTTAAAATTTAGAATGAAACAGGAGTTGTCAGCAGCTGGGCTGTTGGGGAAGAACACTCCTCTGTAGGGCAGCCTGCAAATGAAGAGAGGATCTCCAAGCCTGGCTGGAGCGTTTGCAAGCCTCCATCCCCCTCAGTCTGCCACCTGGAGGCTGCTTCCAGGCAAACTGTTCCCCGATGCCTCCAGTGACTCAGAGGCCAAGTAGAAAATTCCAGTTGGCCTCTGATAATAGGCCTTAATAGACCATTAGCTCAGTTCTGCTGAAGGGTCATGAGGACTCGAAACGTCAACTCTTTTCTTCTCCGCCGATGCTGCCAGACCTGCTGAGTTTTTCCAGGTAATTCTGTTTTTGCATTAGTTGGGTGAATTGGCTAACCCTGCTTTGCAGGCTGACAGCCTTCCTGCTTCCCCCAACCCCCCACCCCCATCCCAACCCCAATCCCACTTCCAGGAAAATGGCCAGGGGGCTGGATATAGTTGGGGGACTAGCATGCTAGCAAGCCGTCAGGGTGAATTTTAGCATCCGCCTGCCTCTCTGCTCACTCCCATCAGGGTCTATGAATCTTCCCCGTTAAGTTCCAGGAAAGATGGGCATGAATTTCGGAGGCAACAACACATTGGTTCAAACTGAGTGTGCTCTGTATAAACACTATATATGTTACAGTTTCAGTGAGTAAAAGGCACACTGAGCATGGATTCATGCTGCCCTTTCTCTCACTTGGTCGTAAAGAGCAGACAAAATAGAATACAGAAACGTTTTACTGTCTGAAAAGAATCCTTTGCTGCAGCACACGTTCAGGCTACATTTTGAAAATCCTCACAACACACTTCACCTCAATGTGGCATTTCTGTTATCAAATCTCTCCCCCTTTTTCACCTTTTTAATTACAGACCACTCTTTCAGCAGCTGCTACCACTGAGCTCAGGCATTCATACTCAGTGGTGTACACCTAATACATGTGAATCACAGACAATGTATATCCACCACTACAATTATTTTGTAGCAAATTTGCTTGACTAATCTCACATTGTATTCATTTTTCATGCAGCCAAATTTTTCTTAAAGGGGAAGGAATGTTTGGGAAAATTCAGGAATCAATACATTCTCACAGAAATGTCCCTTATTCTCAGCATCTTCCTTACTTTCCTGGAATAGGCTACTATAACATTAAATGGTGACATCAGGAAGATAATATTGTAACACAAAGATGTTTTTACAATGAGGAAAGCTTGGATAGGCTGGGTATTTTTTCCCGTTGGAACAAAGTATGCTGAGGGGAGATTTAATTAGTTGTATAAAATTATGGGGGGGCCTAACCAGAGTGGATTTTCTTCTTGTGTTCTCTGTCCACAGCACCACAACAGGTGGGGCAAGAGGCAGCTCCCAAATCCACTCCAGGCGGAAAGAGAATTGAACCCCATGCTGTTGGCACTAATCTGATCCACACCAGCCATCCAACCAACTACCCTCCCCTCGCCACAGAGTCTGAGTTTCTGTAGCAGCATACATTTCTACATACATGTTTTAGCCTGGAGCTGTGGATAGAGGCTCCAATTACGTTCCATCACATGGCTGACCACGAATCTTTCCCGCTCTTACCGCCTGCCATTGATGTCATAGAGGTCTACAGCACAGAAAAAGGCCTTTCGGCCCATCGAGTCTGCGCCAGTCAAGCAAGTAATACGGACTCGAAACGTCAACTGTATCCCTCTCTACAGATTCTGTCAGACCTGCTGAGCTTATTCAGGTATTTTTGTTTTTGTTCTAGATTTCCAGCATCCGCAGTATTTTGCTTTTACCTAACTATTCTAATCCCATTTTCCAGCACTAGGCCCATAGCCTTGTTGCCATGGCATCACAAGTGCACATCCAAATACTTCTTAAATGTTATGCGGATTTCTCCCTCTACCACCCTTTCAGGAAGTGAGTTCCAAATTCCCACCATCCTCTGGGTGAAAAAATTCTTCCTCACATCCCCTCTAAACCTCCTGCCCCTTATCTTCAATCTATGCCCCCTGGTTATTGATCCCCCCCACCAAGGGGAAAAGTTCCTCCCTATCTACCCTTTCTGTGCCCCTCATAATTTTATACACCTCAATCATGTCCCCCCTCAATCTCCTCTGCTCCAGGGAAAAAAACCCCAGTCTATCCAATTTCTCCTCATAACTAAAACTCTCCAGCCCAGGCAACATCCTGGTAAATCTCCTCTGCACTCTCTCTAGTGCAATCACATCCTTCCTATAATGCAGATTCTAGAACAGCACACAATACTCTAGCTGTGGCCTAACCAGTGTTTTATACAGTTCCAGCATAACCTCTCTGCTCTTATATTCTATGCCTCAGCTAATAAAGGCAAGTATCCCATATGCCTTCTTAACCACCTTATCTACCTGTCCCGCTACCTTAAGGGACCGTGGACATGCACCCCTAGGTCCCTCTGATCCTCGGTACTTCCCAGGGTCCAACCATTCATCATGTATTCCCATGCCTCGTTTGTCCTACCCAAGTGCATCACCTCACACTTATCTGGATTAAACTCCATTTGACATTGATCAGCCCATCTATATCCTCCTGTAATCTTAGGCTATCCTCCTCACTATTTACCACCCCACCAATTTTCGTGTCATCCATGAACTTACTGATCAACCCACCTACCTTCAAGTCAAAATCATTTATATATACCACAATGAGCAAGGGACCCAACACTGATCCCTGTGGAACCCCACTGGACACAGGCATCCAGTCACAAAAACACCCCTCGACCATCACCCTCTGCTTCCTGCCACTCAGCCAATTCTGGACCCAATTTGCCAAATTGCCTTGGATCCCATGGGCTCTCACCTTCACTATCAGTCTCCCATGTAGGACCTTATCAAAAGCCTTGCTGAAGTCCAAGCAGACTATGTCAAATGTATTGCCCTCATCTACACACCTGGTCGCCTCTTTGGAAAATTCAATCAAATTGGTCAGACATGACCTCCTCTTACAAAGATGTATGCTGGAAGGATTTATAAGTTGAGACTCAACCTGTTTGGCCACATTATGAATGTGCCTTCTTCAGCCAGCAAGTCCTGGCGTGGGACTTAAGCCCAGAGCTTCTGACTCAGAGGCAGGGGCACTACCCATTGCGCCACAAGACCTATAGAGTGGAAAGAGAAATCCTATTTCCATTAGCAGAAAGCTCAATAACCAGAGGATGTAGAATTAAAGTAGTTGGTAGAAAGATTAGAAGGGATTTAAGGAGAAATTTTTTCACCTAGAGAGCGTGGGGTTTGGAATTCACTGCTTGAAAGGGTGGTAAGGCCTGAAACCCTCATCATATTAAAAAAAACCTGTACTTGAAGTGACGCAATATGTAGAGCTACAGACTAAGAGCCAGAAAGAGGCTTTAGGCTGGAATAGGTATTTTTCAGCTGGAATTTTTCAGTTGTAGGTTTTCTATGTTTCTATGTAAGATTTTTAATACAAACATCTACAGTTATTGTACCTCATTAAAATGTAGGTATTTGTGCATTAGAAGTAGTTCCTAGTGCCACTCCTTCATTTAGCGATGTCTGGAGCAGAGATCGGGCAGAATTTTTCACTCAGTGTGCAGGCGCGTGCCCGACCTGCTCGAGCATGAAATAGCGCGTGATGACATCGGGTGAGCGTCCCTACATCACACGCGCTTGTGCGATATTTCACTCGGCGGGCGGGGGCAAGAGTCAGAAGCGTGACCCCTGACCATTAAGAGGCCTATTAAGGCCATTAAGGTTGTAATTAACGGAGGTTTCTTGTTGCCCGTCCAACATTACGGTTGGCGAGTGGGTGAATCGGCCCAGGCGGCCTTTGCATTTTTCAGGAAACCTCATCCACGGACGGCTGAGGTTTCCATGATTAAATTTTTAAAAATGCATGGACAAAGGTTTCGCCTTGTACCTGCTCAGGTGACTGATTCTGATGCGTGGGCGTTTTTTCCAGAATTTAAAACCTGTTTTTATTGCATTTAAATTCTTCAGCTCCCTGAGGCAGCTCTCTGCTTTCAGGGAGCTTTCATTCCGCGCTCCCCAACGCCTCCGCTCGCCCTCGTCCTGCTCCCCGCCCCGGCAGCGCTGAGCCTTTCAGCACGCGTTTCACCCTGGCTGGCCGTTAATTTGCGGTTGGGGGCCGATTGTGGTCAGGGGTCTGTTCCCCGGCAGCTCCCAGGCCCACCGATCACATGCATGCACCCAAACAAACTAAAAACCCTACCCAATATCTTTAAGCCAGAGGTAGATGCATTCTTGATAAGCAAAGGGTGAAAGGCTATCAGGGATAGGCAGGAAAATGAGGCTAAAAGCTGATCAGCTATGATCTTATTGAATGGCAGAGCAGGCTTGAAGGACAGAGCAGCCTCCTCCTGCTTCTAATTCGTATGTAAGTGAGTTTGCAATGCAGCAAAACCATATTTAGTATCTGCTATTTCTGTTATGTTTCCAGGTCTTCAACAGTTAATCGGCACTAAGATTCTAGCACGTTAGGTAGGGATATTTCAATATTCCCCTTAAAAGACATCATTAGTACAAAATAGTCAAATTAATTGATGGCATCAGGGAAACCAATTTTTACATTTAAACAACAGACAAGTTTTGAAGCAAATATTGAGAATTGTTTCAATTAATTACATCAAAATGAACAGCAAGGCAATGGTCTTGTGGGGAACCGACTGCTTCCTAGATTCTACTTTGTCTTTTTATTGTTTCGATTGGTAATGTTCCAAATCTGTCAATGAATTAAAGAAAAGTGAACATGAAGCAAAATGGGGAACTTGAGAATAAGAACATCCCAAATCTATTGCTAGAAAACCAATGTAAAACATTAGATTGCCGCGTTGCTTCCGTAGATGGTCATGTAATAAGTATTGGAACGAGTACTGTAATAAGTATTGTAATGAGTATTGTAATGAGTACTGTGCACAGGTTTGGTCCCCTTACTTGAGAAAGGATGTAGTTAAATTGGAGGCGGTTCAGAGGAGGTTCACTACATTGATTCCAGAGATGCCGGGCTTGTCTTATGAGGAGAGATTGAGCAGTTTAGGCCTATACTCGCTAGAGTTTAGAAGGATGAGAGGAGATCTAATTGAGTTATCTAAGATGCTAAAGGGGATAGATAAAGTTGACGTGGAGCGGATGTTTCCCCTTGTGGGGCATTCTAGAATGGGAGGCCATAGTTTTAGGCTAAGGGGTGGTAGATTTAAATCAGAGATGAGGAGGAATTACTTTTCTTAAAGGGTCGTGAATCTGTGGAATTCACTACCTCAGAGTGCAGTGGATGCTGGGACACTGAATAAATTTAAGGAGGAGATCGGCAGATTTTTAATTGGTAAGGGGTTGAAAGGTTATGGAGAAAGGGCGGAAAATTGAAGTTGAGAGTGAAATGAGATCAGCCATGATTGTAACGAATGACGGGGCAGGCTCGCGAGGCTGAATTGCCGACTCCTGTTCCTCGTTCTTATTTAAGGTAATTGACAAATGAACCAGGGGCGACTTGACAAAACCCTTTTATATGCAATGAGTGGTTAAGATTTGGAGAGCACTGTCTGATAGGGTTGTGGATGTGGATTCAGTAATAACTTTCAAAAGGAGATACATACTTGAAAAGGATAAATTTTACAGATCTATGGATAGAGACTAGAGGTGTGGCGATAATTGGCTGGTACTTTGAAAGAGCCAGCGCACACTCAATAGCTTCCTTCTGTGCTGCACTATCCTAAGATTTTATGTTAATTATTTTATGCATTATTAACTTAATCATTATATTGGACAAAGAATTTCTCAAAGATCACCTGCAGATTGTACATGGTCTGTGGAAGGAATGGGGCTGACTGGCCTTTCCTTATTCTGTTGTCATTTTTATTCTCATAATATCACAGATTGTTATTTCTCTAGTGTAAGTATAAAATGCCTCAAGCTTACAGGACACTGTCAAAGTCAGTCTGTGCAGTGCTTGGGCCTAAGCGACCATAAATGACAGAAATCCCCAAATCAGCGTGTAATTATATCATTAAATTATAAATAGCAGGAACCAACATCAAGTCTGTAATCAAAGTTTTCAGGTGACAATTACTAATTACTCTTGTGGTTGTTCTCATTGCCTCTACCAATGGTTCAATGAGTTTAAATAAAGTTCAGCTCCAGAGACCAAGAAAGAGCCACGCTCATTGAGCCCCAGGGCTGGATTTTTGCAGAGTCTCCCCAACTCTGCAGATCTTTAAAAATGGTGGCCAGGACCTGAGTCTGGGCTTCCCGACACCATTCCTGCAGTTTCTGATTTTCACCAGGGCCTTTTAAGGGTGCAGGCTGGATCGGGTTGCAAGCCTGCACCCTGCATTCCCAACCTAGCTGGCTGCATTGTGGGGATAGGCATGTCCGAGTCATCTGCAATTTTCATGGAGTCGGGCCAGATTTTCAAAGACCAGTGATTCACAGCCCCTCAGAGGTGTTGTGAATCATGGTCTGAGGGAACCTGTTGAAAGATAAGTTCATAAGGTCCTCGTCATACCCCTCCATGCCAAGGGATGCCCCCCAGACATCCCCTGTAGGCCTTCATGCCACCCATGCAAAAGGATGCCCCCCCCCACCCATTCCCTATGGCCCTTCATGATCCCATGCCAAGCTATGGCTCTTCCATGCCCATTTACCCACCATATACTATTTAGAACCAATGAACACTATAGTGACGGTAATGTGTATTTAAAAAGGTTTTAAAATCATTAATAACCTTCCACTTTCTTAAAAACAGTTTATTTTTACTATAAGCTAATGAATGTGTCAATCATCAGACCCTTTAAAGTATCAAGAGCATGAACTTCAAGTACTTGAAACCTCTTCATCTTATGTATATAAACATTGTGGAATTAACAACATAAATCAGAGAGACAGAGCTGTCAATCAAGCAATGTTTTCCCTGGGGCTCAGTTTTTTCAACAGGTTAATGGGTTTCTGGGCTCTCAGCCAACCCGCTTTTTATATGCTTGGCTGAGAGCCCAGACATCCATTAGAACACAAAAACATCTGAGCCTAAGGAAAAACTTTGTTTGATTGTCAGCTCGAGATCCCTGATCTATGCTGTCAATTGCACGATATTTATTTACACAATCTGAAGAGGTTTAATGTGCTTACAGTTTCTGCTATTAATACTTTAAAGGGTCCGGATGATTCACATTTCTACTGGCTGGTAGTAAAAAGGATTTTTTTTCAAGCAAGTGAAAGGTTATCAGCGAATACTGTTTTTAAAACTTTTACTTTTACACATCCTACTGTCACTATAGCATTTATTGGTTTTATACAGTGTATAGTGGGTGAAAGGGCATGGGAGTGCCATAGCTTGGCATGGGGGCATGAGGGGCTATGGAAGGTAAATGAGGGGCATAAGGTGGTATAAATGTGGCATGGGGAGTGTGTTGAGGGTGAGGGATTGTGAGGGATGAGAGTTAGAGGGCCTTACCTTTTCATTATAACTGCCTGCCTTAGCACTTGGCAGCCCCTTTGAACACACATTGCTGGTTTGGTTGGCCCTTCTCCTGCCTGCACCCATCGCCCCACCCCCTCCAGCACGAATCCTTTGCGGGTAATTGCACCCTAGGTGGGCGGGCTGAGCCCCACCACTCACCTTGAGGATGAAAATTCAGTCCATAAAATCATTGGGCAGAATTTTACACCAGCTGGATTTCACAGTCCTGCCGAAGTGAATGGAGTTTGGAATAGCTCGTTGCACTTTACTTCCCCATTCCCACCATGACAGGGCCGTAAATTCTGGTCGTTGAGCCATTATGGCACAGGAGGAGGCCATTTGACCCAATCAATCCCCTCTCTGTGCTGAGCTAGCTGATCTCAGTTTCAATTGTAGAAGAGTTGTTACAACTGGGGCAAATGTTTCTGAAATGGGCAGATGGGGAGTGAAGGAACAGCCAGGATTCACATTCTCGATTGTACACAGTAACCCTGTTAGAACCACATGTGTGTATATATTGAACAAGGGCTTCTTCCCGGTAGGTGAATGGTCTGCTGGTTCTCAGGGCCCAGCCATGAATAATGGCCAGTGGGGTAAGGCAGCAGTGGGTGCCTGGCATCATTCAAAAAGTATTTCATCCATCTCTGTCTTCTCCTGTTGAAGCAAGGAGCTATTACATTGAAGAGAAGAGGAGGGGGGATAAAACAGTACAGGCAGAACAAGTTCCAAGCCAATGATTTGTACAGTACGGAAAAAAAGTTGGGTAAATCAGTTAGAAAAAGAATAGTGATAGACAAGGTGGCAGTGTACAAACATGAAAACAGTGATGGACAAGGAAAGACCCAATGATCCATTAAGATTGTCCCACACAACTGCAAACTGCATCACATTGTAAACAGGCTCTATCCCACTCAAGAGCCATGTGACCTCCTGGGAGAGGCCAAAAAACAGATAAAATTCTGAGCAAATTTGGGAACAATTAATCTAGGAAATCTGTGGAACATTGGGGCAGAAAGTTGGCTTAACTCCCGTCACCCATGAGTTTGTGATCTCTGCACTCTAGTATGTGGCACTTCTAAACAGAGGCTAGGGTCTTCCCCATAGCTAGTATCATGAATTTTTACAGGAAGGAAGTGTTGCCTTTTAGGGTAAGCATGCTGGCATTATTTGCTTATTGACAGCTAGCATAAATCTGCAGCCATGAGATCAGATAAGCAAATCCCTCCCACATCTTGCCAGTCATGCTTTTAAACCTGCCAAGTGTATTGCATGGGTGAACAAACCTTCAATATTCCCTCATCGATTAAAGAACAGAGCACTTTATTGAAAAAAAATCTGTCATTTATTCCTATGACTAACTTGACCTTGGTAAATCGGCATTAAGCATGCAAAGTGTGGCTGCGGTACTCAAGAATTTTACACTATCGCGTAACTTCAGGTTTCATATTTATTAAAGAGAAATGAGTCCTACAAAGGTCAGTTGACTAAATGGAAAGCTGATAGTTCTTGTCTTGTTTACCTTTATTCATTTTTTAGTTTGCCTGTTAATCCTAACAGACCCCTATATTTGACTCTTGCGATCAGCCAACTTCTGGGTACTTTCCAAGGAGGGCACAGCCCTTCACACTCAGTGGAAAAAGTGAATTGAAGGGAGTCTGCTTTGCAAAAATAATACAATTCTCAGGTAGCTCAGATCGATGCAATTCAGGGGCTGATGAAGAATGATAAAACTGCCTTTCTCCACCACAGGATGCAGGAAATCCCCAGCAGAATATATTCCCAGTTGAGTAGAATAAACACTAACCCATCACACCTACAATTTATCTAATTTGAGTGCCGTGATTTGCTTGTACAGACATTGGGCTATCATCTCATTTATGGTTTAAGTGCCATCGTCGTCAGTACCTCTGAACAAGAATGCCATCTGTCAGGCTTCATAATCTGCATTCTCATGTGGCTTAGCAGGTCCAATCCACAGATCTTTGGGCAAAGAGAACAAGAGTTGCCCTGAGGAATGCTGGGTGGGTGGGTGGGGGGGAGTTCTCCAGTCAGGCTTCTGCTTGCTCTTCTCCCATTTCCGTTGCTTACCTCAGATGAGTATATGCAGTCAGTTCCCGATTGTGTTGCAGCTTGTTGGATAAGGCTCCACAACTTGGCACAGTTTGCAGCAAGTTCCTCCCCTGTGTTGATGTCAATTTCTCTCCTTTTCAATGAGGCCTTCAGACTGTCCTTTAACCGTTTCCTTAGTACTCCTTGCAATCAGGTGCCATCTTGAAGTTGTGAAAAGAAGATCTGCTTTGGAAGCCAATTATTTAGTGTGTGGATGCAATGTCCAGACCATTGAAGCTAATTATGCATGATTATGGTTGCAGTGCTGGAGGAACTGGCTTCGGTGACAATGCTGGAGTTTGTCTGCCTGTTTGTCTTTGAGTATCCGTAGATTTAAGTATATTCCGAGCATGATGGTTGCAAGTTTACATTTTAGAAAAATGTTATTGCCTCATTGGACAGGTAATGTTGGAAGTAAAGCTAAGTCAGAAAGCTTAACAGAAACATTACCTGGCTACACCAGTGAAAAGCCTCTGAGTTATGTAAAACTAACCTATTTGCAGCATGAGACATGGATTATTTTTCTAGGTTTTATTTTGTATTATTTTCCAAAAGGCATGATTCCATCCTCCCACTATTGACAATACTTCCTCTATTTATTAATCAGGTGAATTACACTACTGGGCAATCCGTCTTTTGACATGACAACTTTGAAGGAATTTAGAACTGTAAAAGACCAAGGGGCCCTCACAGAATCCCTAACAAGCCAAGAGACCCTCTGTGCAGCCATATATCTGTAGTTTGCAGAGGCTTTGACAAGGGCACTCTTGGTGGGTCCAACAGCAATGAGATGTGAGCCAGACCCTCGACATTAAAGGATTACAGAGTTCTGGAGCACATTAAGGGGGAGGACACAAAATACTCACCCGTTGTTCTGCATTCAGTCCAGTACAATGGGAAGTTCGGGAGCACTATCCAAAGGCCCGCTTCAAGTTGAATGAAGATGAACAGCGGTTCAATGGATAACAACAAACCCAGTCCAGAGACTTGAGCACACAAATCCAGACTGAATCTTCAGTGCGGTATGGAGGGTGTGCTGCACGCTCAGAGACACTAAACCAAGGCCCCATCATCTGCTCTCTCAGGTGGATGTAATTGATCCCATGGCACTAGAGCAGGGGAGTTGAATCTGTTGTCCTGGCCATTATCAACATCACTAAAACATATCATCTGGTTTTTATCATATTGCTATTTGCAGAAATTTGCTGTGCACAAATTGGCAGCCACATTTTCTATATTAAACATTTCAAAAGCATTCCCTGACTGTAAGGTAACTTGGGACATTCTGCAGCCACAAAAAGTGCAATGTAAATTCAAGCCTTTCTTTCTTTCTTGTTTATCTGCAATGCCTTAAACTGGAGGACAGCACGACAAATTAAGATGCTGCAATTGTCAGTGATGTCGTTTGGAAAGCATGCCAAATGCGTGTGAGAAAGATAACACCCGAGATCACCACTGCTCTACCCAATATACAGTCTGTCCATTACGGGCAGGTATATGTTCACATTTAGGGAAGGTAAAGAATTCATGCTTTGTATCTACAACAGAGTCCAGACTGTTCACAGCATCTACAGGCTCCAGGCCTGACTCTGCAGCTATTCTAAACAATACTGCTTTTGGATTGGATTTGTTAAAAAATCTGTGGGATAATTTTTTCTTTCTTGGTTGTGAGTTTGTCATGGGGATTTGCAGCCAAACTTCCTGAATATTCTTGTCAAAGTCCAGTTTGATATATCGATTACCATGTGACTTGATTGTTTGCAGTTCCCAAAAGTAATTTGCGGTGAAAATGGCTCCTGATGAAAATTTTAAAATGGCATGTATCTATTTTGCCTTATGATAAGGCAGAGCAGGCTCATAGATGCATGCTCCTGCTCTTATTTCTTGATGTTCTTATGCTCTAAGAATGCAAACTTGTGCTACAAGTACAATTGCCTATTTAAGAACAAAGTAAGTATAAGAAAATAATTTAGCTTGTGATGTTTTAATGTATTCCATCCAAGATCCTCTGAGGATCTCATAAGCATCTGTTCCTCATTAACAATACTTCTCCCCTCCAGTTCCTTCACTCATCTCTTAAAGTTGCCAATTCTTAGAACATAATAATATTAAGGGCTGAATTTTGACCTCCGTCGGGGGCGGGGGGGTGGTTTGTGTGGGGGTAGGTGGGAGTGAGCAAGAACCCAATCAGCACCCCCAATCAGGCCTGCGCCACCATTTTAAATGTGCGGCTCAATTAAGGCCCACCCAGTGTGACGCTCGCCCAGGATCACTGAGTGCTCCCTGTGCGGGTGGGGAGGGGGTGGATTTCCCTGAGTTTGGGCCTGAGCTCTTTCACGCATGTGCACAAAGGGAGCCTCAGGGAGATTTGCTTAACTTTTAAACGTCTGAATAAAGTAATAAAAAAAACTTTTAAAACATGTCCCCTCATGTGACAGTGTCACAAGAGCTGGGACATGTCAATGAATTTTTAAAATAATTTTTTATTGAATTTTTAAACGCTTCATGAAACCTCATCCCACCCATGGATGAGGTTCCGTGATAAATGCGAAGGCCGCCTGGGCTCTTCGTCTGCCCCCCAACCTTAAGGTTGGATGGGGAGCTCATTTGACTTTAACTCAATTAGTTTTTAACAGGCTCTAATCGGCTTTTGACGGTTTGGCTGCCAACCCACCAAACGGAAAATCTAAATGACGCGCGGTGACCTCGGGACTCCTGCCTGATGTCACCGGTACATCATTTTACATGTTGGCAAGTGGGCCCCACCCCCGTTCACCGACTGGAAAATTCTTTCCTAAGAAATAGGAACAGGAACACGCATGCACAAACCCGCTCTTCCTTTTCATTAGACCATGGCTGATCCATGACCCCAACATTTTCCCACCCAATCCCCATGTGCCTTGATTGCCTTAGAGTCCAAAAATCTATTGATCTCAGCCTTGAACATATTGAATGACTGAGCATCCACAGCCCCCTGAAGGAGAGAGTTCCAAGATTCACAAGGCTCTTAGTGAAGAAGTTTCTCCTCTTATCCCTCCAAAATGGCCGTCCACTTATCCTAAGACTGTGCTCCTAGTTCTAGACTCTCCAGCCAGGTGAAAGTTGCTGAGGTAGCTTAGTTGCCCTTTGGAAGGTCACCCAAGTTCTTCCCCCTGCGAGTTCAATGATTTTTAACAAAGTATTCCACCATGTCAGACCTCAGATTCAAGTCAATATAAGCCCTGTCCTTATTTTCTAGCAGGAGGCTATATCCAATCAGGAGCAAGAAACAGTGCAGGTTTTGCTTTTCCCTAGTACAGGGATGCTGTGTCCGACTGTAGCATCCTTACCACCATGTCAGCTGAGATCAGCACATACTGGGGAAGGAATCTCGGATGTTTTTGGCCTGTGTGGTTCAGGATCCACATGAGGCAGTGTCTTTACCAACTAAGCCACTGAAGGAGGTCATCTTAACAATTCCACACATCTAAAAATGTTGGACAGAATGGGCTTGTTTCCACTGGAGTTTAGAAGAGTGATGGGTGACTTGATTGAAGTATACAAGACCCTGAACGGCCTTGACAAGGTGGACATGGAAAGGATGTTTCCTTTTGTGGGTGAGTCCAGACTAGGGGGCACTGTTTTAAAATTAGGGGTCGCTCTTTTAGGACAGAGATGAGGAGAAATTTTTTCTCTCTGAGGGCTGTTCGACTTTGGAACTCTCTGCCTCAGAAGGTGGTGGAGGTGGGGCCATTGAATATTTTTAAGGCAGAGGTAGATAGATCCTTGTTAGGCAAGGGAATCAAAGGTTATCGGGGTTAGATGGGAATGTGGAAATCAAAACACAAGATAATCAGCCGTGATCTTACTGAATGGTGGAGCAGGGTCGAGGGCGGAATGATCTACTCCTGTTCCTATTTCTTATGCTCTTATTTTCTTCTGATAGTCTGACTTTGTAAAAAGAGCCAAGAATAAAAAAATGCTGCTTGATTAAGGAGTGGTTGTATGTGCATGATTTGCTTCAAAGCTTGATGTTAATTAGGATTGCATCAAGTCAGTCAAAGCGTAAATATCCTGATCAGGATGTATGGTACCTTCAGACATGCCACAGCTATCAGTAATTGACGCAAGGTGAAGTTTAAATTTCTGCCCAAAAGAGAGATTCGTCCTGGTCTTTAAAACACCATTAAACAAAATTTTAAAAATAAATCACACGTAATTTCTGTCATGTTATGATCAGTGCTTCGCATCTAACAATTTAATTTTCAGTCTTGTCTCTTGATGCTGTTTTCAAAGGCTTTGCACACATTCAGCAGTCCGCATTTTACTCAGGATTGTGAAGTGTACTTCATGTCACTATTGGCAGTTGCACGAGGCAGAAGCAAAGCATAAAACATAATCTGAAAGCTGATAGAATTCAATATTTCAGAGCTTGTCTCACATCCATAAACAGAGGCAAATATTTTATGAGACTGGGAGCTCTGGTGAGGGAAAGCAGAGTTCAGTGGAAGGCCTGAGAAGATGCACTGTTCTCAAAAAACGATTATTTTCCCTTTAGGGTAGATTTAAATGATTTATTTTCTTCAGTATTAGTAATTATGGGAGTTGGTAGCATACCGGTACCAGTAATCCAGAGACTTGAGTCCAAATCCCACCATAGCAGCTAGGATACATTTTATTCATCTTATTTTTAAAAAGCTTATTTTTTTACTTTCATCCCTTTACTTCTTGGGTGTAGGAGGGGTCGTCATTAATACATCTGGAATAAAATGCCTTCCCATTAAAAACAAGTATAAAACTACTAGATTGTTGTAAAACCCAGGCCAGTTCACTGATGTCCTTCAGGATAGGAAATTAGCTGGCTTTGCCCAATCTGGTCTAAATGTGACTCCAGACCCGCAGCAATGCGGTGACTCTTCTCTGAAATGACAGCAAGCCATTCAGTTGCATTAAAAGGTCAAGAGGCAAAGGAAGCTCTGTGGGAGCACCTACAGCACATGGGCTGCAAGGGAGGCAGTTCACCACCACATTCGCATGGGCAATTAGAGATGGGCTTGCCAGCAACACTCAAGTGCCAAGAACTAATAATAAAAAAATTGAGCATTATCAGCTTGAGAAATGGGAATTATTCTAAATACACTTATCATCATCTCCAATGTAACATTTATAAAACAGTATTAACAGTATCGTTCCTGGGATGAAGGGCTTATCTTATGAAAAAAGGCTGAACAGGCTAGGCCTATACCCAATGGAGTTTAGAAGAATGAGGGGTGGTCTTATTGAAACATATAAGATTATGAGGGGGCTTGATTAGGTGGGTACCGGAAGGATATTTCCTCTTGTCGGGGAGTTTAGAACTAGGGGACACAGTTTAAAAATAAGAGGCCTCTATTTTAAGACAAAGATGAGGAGAATTTTTTCTCTCTCAGAGGTTCATTAGACTGTGGAATTCACCTCCCTAGAAAGCAGTGGAGGCTGGGTCATTAAATTTATTCAAGGCTGAGTTGGAGCCATTTTTGATTGACAAGGGAGTCAAGGGTTATGGGAAGCAGACGGAAAGTGCAGCTTAGACTGCAATCAGATCAGCTGTGATCTTGTCAACTGGCAGAGCAAGCTCGAAGGGCTGAATGGCCTACTCCTGATCTTAAGTCCTATGTTTCTATGTTATATGTTCCTATGACAGAGCTCATCAATGGCTCAGCTAGAGGATATCTACTCACTGAGCCATATTGAATCTCTGGTTGATACTGAGTTACACACGCCAAAATTTAAGCACGATGAAGAACATCTCCATTGTGGCAAAAATAGCAGAACTTCCCAAAAATCGTAAGTCCCACCCCACCGAATGCAGCATTTCCCATTTTCATGGGGTGGGAATTGGGACAGGGCACGTTTTGCACTTGCGCATTTTAGGGAGGTAAATGGTCATTTAAATCATCAGCTGCCTCCAGTGGTCTGATTTTGGTGGCCTAGGAGTGTGGAACCCGAAGTGACTGAAAAGAGCAGGTCTGAACTTGGCGCATGTCTTTGAATAGCTAGGGGAACCTCTATGGGGAGGCAGGGTACCCTGCAGAATTTACCTTAAAATTTTATTCACTCCTCCAGAGTTGGCACAAAACAAATTCCAACTGTCTTCCCTTGATCCAAGGGAATAGGAGCCTGGGGTTCCTGGCCTCGCCCGTTCTGTCACATACACCCAGGTGCCAAGAAGAACTTTGTGCTTGAGACGATCGTGGAAGTTGGGTATGGCACCCTCACGTGTAGAGGCCATGGAAGCCAGTCACCATGAGCAACCCGATTCCAGAGGGAGGGCAGGCCAGAAGGAAGAGGCTACTGCCTGCGCACCAGGAAGGAGGAGGCGAAGGGATGGGACAACCGGAAACTACGCTGTGGGAAGGGTGTACAGACCTAGGACATCATATCTCAATATGACAGAGAACCAGTGTCAAAGGCAACTGAGACTGAGATGGTGACAGACACATGCCGCATGGTGCAGCAGCAACTCGAGCCACAATCTATCGATCACCATGGTCTGGCAGTGGCTGTGAAGGTAACCATCGCTCTCAATTTCTATGCCTCAGGATCTTTCCAGGGCTCTGCCTGATCTATTCAAGTCAGCAGCACACAGCTCCATTCAGGCTGTAACTAACGCCTCGTTTCCTCATGTGCGGGATCATGTTAATGTTCCTATAGATTTGGCATCTCAGACTCAGAAAGCCACAATCTTTGCAACAAATATCAGGCTTCCCTCAGGTGCCGAGTGTTATCGATTGCATCCATGTTACCATAAAGGCCCAAACTCAATATGCGGACACTTTCGTCAACCGAAGGTCTTACACTCAATCAATGTAGAGGTGGTTTGTGACTACCATGAGGTTTTCCTTCATTGTGTGCAATGGTCCCTGGCAGTTGCCATGACTCCTTCATACTAAGGAGTTCCTAACTCTGTTAGATATTTCAGTCACCAATGCAGATCCACAGTTGGCTTCTAGGGGACAAGGGCAACCCCATAAGAATTTGGATAATGACCTCATTCAGGGGGCCACAAATGGAGGCAGAGTGCATCTATAGCAGCAGCCATGTCCTCACCAGGAGTACCATCGAGCAGACAATTGGCATTTTAAAAAGTGCTTCAGATGCCTCGCTCACTCAGGTGGAGCTCTGCAATATGCCCCAGCAAGGGTATCAAGAATAGTCAGGGTATGCTGCATGCTGCACAACGTTACACAGTGAAGGGCTTCCAAATCGATGACAACGATACCATGGGCAGAGCTCCAGTATCTGAGGAGGAGGAGGTAGGCCCTGCCCATTCGGAAGATTCCAAAATGGATGAGGATGAGGAGGCTGCCATTGGCAGAGCAGCTGGGAGGCAAGGCCATGTAGCCAAGGCTGATTCTGTGTAAGGGAGGATCATCGCCTGATGGGTCCTTGTGCAAAATTAATTCACATAAGGTCCTCTGATATCACAATTGCCATCAACCAATCCCTGGTGACACACTTACACCTAAAAAACCTTGTACATTGACTCCACAATTACTCAAGGGACTACCCAACCCCCACAAGGGAGACAATAAACATCAATGAGTTGGATTCAGTCACATTCATATGGCTGAAACCAGCATCATCATAACCAGGGGTATCATCATGTTTCAAACAAACATGGTAATAAATCACTTGCAACCCAGCCCCCTCACGTGAACACCAACACTGTAAATGAGGGGCCCATGCTGCCAGATTGTCCAAATCAAACCTTTCCCACACTGCTGAGAGTGACACAGCATCAGCATTCAAACTCTATACATGCTGATAGGGTTGTATGTTGTAGCAAACATGCAGATAAGGCATCTCGCGCCTGATGAGTCCATAACTGTGCAACAACAGCTCTTTGAAAGAACTTATGCGGCATCCATTCTGGATGATGGTCCAGTTTCTGACATGGCTGCCACATGAAACATCCCTGCCTTCCATATACCTCTGCTTAACCACACAAACCACATCCTGTGACAACTGGAATGTAAGTGCAGCCAAAGTAGTGGGCAGGACAGACAATCAATGTTACCCGGATGATACATGGCCTCTCGAGCTGTGATGCCAACACCTAGGCCAATGTGTAACATGAAGTGTGGATCAATGCCTCACACGCAGCACTCATGCTTGAGGTGCACCTGCTGCCCAGCATCTGTTTTGCACAGTCTGATCATTGAGCCTCCTTTAAAGTCAAGCTTGCATGGACAATGAAAGATCCAAGGAGCATTTCAGTGCTTGAGCCTAGGAACACTGAAATCTTTTGTGATAGAGCAGAGAAGGAAGAAGCCCTCCAAAGTGTTTCAAACCAGCCGACAGCATTGATCTTGTTGATGACATGTCGAGATGGAACTCAGCATGCTGCCCTCATTAGTACTGGTAAGAACTGTTTTTATAAAGTTACTATTCTTTTTGAGCTCTCTGGTATGTGAACACACCAAGTCACGTACATGTGTAAGTAAATATATTCAAAAAGAGCTCAAATATGCTGTATACAATGTGAAAAGTGTAATCACGGTGAACCCATTATTGCTCTAGGCATCCTGCACTCAACGCACACTCCTATGAAGTGCCCCCATGTTGCCTCAGAGGAGGTGGATGCAGGCTGCTCACTTCTCTGTCAAAATGGCAATGTGGAGTCTCGTTGTGCAGGTACCCATCGGGGACTTCCTTCAGACTGCAGCTTTTGCATCTCTGCATGGGCAGCCGTGGTCACTGACACATGTGGAGCAGACAAGGGCTCTGGCAGATGGGTTGGGGAGGCGGAGGAAGATAAGGACACTGAGGAGCTCTCGGTACCTTCACCCTCCTCAGTGACTGGGAAGGTATGTGTCTGTTGATGGCAAGTAAGGAGAAGCTCAAGCTTAGCCTGGGCACTCCCTATGGTCAGACAGACAGCCAAAACTTACTCCATACCAATGAATGGAATATAACTATTTGAGTGAGGTACATGATTTTAGCCATGGAACTGAACCAGAGGAAGAATCAATGCCCTCAAGAAGAGAGGGGAGGGAACTGGAGGTGGAAAATATAACACAAAATAATCCTTTGCTACTATAGATGCCACATTGCAACACATTAGCCTCTACTATAGCATGCATAGTGCAATATAAAGAGTTAATATAAAATGAATATAAGATACCCTCTTTATAATGTGCCTTCTGGATGTTACCTGAACAAAAAGCGTCACCTCTTTGTCCAATGATAATGATATAAGGTAATCAGATAATAATGTTAATCTGATTTATAATCTTATATCAGTCAACACTTAAAAGGGTTGAAACCCACAGCACAACCAGATGAAAAGAAAAACCATGGGCAGTGAAATTTGGCAATAAATGTAAAAAGAAATGAAAGTGGACAGGTTTGTGAAACAGGGAGAAAGGTACAGGTTTTAGGTGGATTCCTTCGTTGGAACCTCAGCCCAATGCAATGTAATATGTAATAGCTGTAAATGATGCACAATGTATTTACGCTGTGACCCAATTACTGCACTATTGCCAACATGGATCTAAACAAGTCACCAATAACAAAGCACCCGAGGTTTGTCAGGAAACACTGAAAGATGTTTAAAGTAGAGCCAATTATACTTCAAAAGGTTTCTGATAAGAGGACGATTGAGCTAAGAATAAAATATGAACATTATTTTTGTCTTTATCAACAATCTTTACTAACCCATTTACAATCCATTAAGTTCTTTGTTAAAGAAATACTGTCTTCATGGGCAAAGTGTTTGTCAAACCTCATTTTTTGGGCAAGGCCAGCCAGGTATAAATGTTTTCATTAAAATATCTATGGCAACGTACAAACAAACTTTACCTCATTAGTTGGTCTGCTTGCAAAAATGCCTTCTTTGGGGGAAAACATGGCTGCCCAGACATCTGATTTTCAGTCGGGGCTGGGGGTGGTGGTGGGTGAGGGGTTGGGGGGGGGTTAAATTAGAAGGCTGGGCAACGCTGGAAGAACTGGGGCGGCTGTCGGGTTAGCACGTGGGCAGGTTAGGCAGATGGCCTGCCTGGAGAATTTGACAATGTGTCAAAATGTTTTATATAAAGAATAAAATATGAAACATCCCTCCAGCCCTCAGTTACCCACCCCCCCTCTGCCCCCGCACCCCCCCCACCCACACACACACACACACACACACACACACACACTCCTCATGCCCCATCCATGCCACATCATACCCTATACCCACCTCCATGACCCCTCATGATTTCTAGGCCAACCTATGCCCCTCTACCTATCACCCATGGCACATTATAGCCCCAATGCCAACTTAGTGCCAACTCGTGCTAACCCAGGCCCTCCACTCACCACAGCTCTGCCCTAACAGCTACCATGCCAACTCACCTAGTATCCACCATGGGCAAACCTCAGAGCCCATGTAGAAGTAAGATAAAGTAAAGTTATTTAAAATAAAGTTTTAAGTGTCTATTCTAGACTTCACGACATTGAAAAAGAAAAATAAATTTACTATGGTTACATTCCTTTGCCTAAACAAAACCTCATAACACCAAACATTTCATTCACATGCACAATCCCTTATAACAAGCACTGAAATTCATAGTCCCACTTCTATATCCACTTGTAGCTGTCAATCAAACTGTGAAATGACAGGTACTTTATTATGATAATGGATGAGTCATAGAGTCATAGAGATCTACAGCACTGAAAAAGGCCCTTCAGCCCATCGAGTCTGCGCTGATCAAACAAGTACCTAACTATTCTAATCCCATTT
Organism: Carcharodon carcharias; assembly: GCF_017639515.1. Taxonomy (NCBI): domain Eukaryota; kingdom Metazoa; phylum Chordata; class Chondrichthyes; order Lamniformes; family Lamnidae; genus Carcharodon; species Carcharodon carcharias. Next base: position 118,393,324 of record NC_054483.1, on the reverse strand, counting down.
TCCAGCACTAGGCTCATAGCCTTGTTGCCATGGCATCGCAAGTGCACATCCAAATACTTCTTAAATGTTATGCGGGTTTCTCCCTCTACCACCCTTTCAGGCAGTGAGTTCCAGATTCCCACCATTCTCTGGGTGAAAAAATTCTTCCTCGCATCCCCTCTTAACCTCCTGCCTTGTACCTTAAATCTATGCCCCCTGGTTATTGATCCCTCCACTAAGGGGAAAAGTTCCTTCCCGTTTACCCTATCTATACCCCTCGTAATTTTATGGTTGTGAATGGTTGTGAAATCAGTCATGCAGCTGTAATCGAATAATGAAAGCATTCAAGCTTATGTCAACAGACAGAGTGAAGTAGCAAGTGATCACTTTTTTTAACACTCCATACATTTTTTTTCAAAGATTTGAAGGGCAGGACTTTTAAATGCCTTGGCAGCTTGACAGCTTCTTTTGACAGGTGCTTTTGATAGTTCCTTATGACACTTTTGACAGGTCCCTTTGGCAGGTGCTTTTGACAGTTTTGACAGTTGATTTTGAAAGGTCTGTTGACAGTTCCAGTTGTCTTAACAGTAATACGAACAAAGGAGCAAGGAGCAGGAGCAGGCCATTCAGCCCTTCGAGCCTGTCCCCCCATTTAATAAGACCATGGTTGATCTGATAGTAACCTCAAATCTGCATCCCATCCACCCCTTGCTTACCAAGAATCTATCCACCTCTGTCTTAAAAATTTTCAAAGACTCTGCTTCTACTGCCTTTTCAGGAAGAGAGTTCCAAAGACTCACGACCCTCTGAGGGAAACAAAATTGGCTCATCACTGTTTTAAATGGGCATCTCCTCATTTTTAAACAGTGACCTCTAGTTCTAGATTCTCCCACAAGAGGAAACATCCTCTCCACATCCACACTGTCAAGACCACTCAGGATCTTATATGTTTCAATCAAGTCACCTCTTAATCTTCTAAACTCCAGCAGATACAAGCCTAGTCTGTCCAAGCTTTCCTCATAAGACAATCCACTCATTCCAGGTATTAGTCTGGTAAACCTTCTCTGAACTGCTTTCAACGCATTTACATCCTTCCTTAAACAAGGTGATCAATATTTCCACAGTACTCCAAATGTGGTTTCACTAGTGCTCTGTATAACTGAAGCATAACCGCTCTACTTCTGTATTCAATTTCTTTCTCAATAAATGACAACATTCTATTAGCTTTCCTAATTACTTGCTGTACCTGCATTCTAGCCTCTAGCGATTCATACACTAAGACACCCAGATCCCTCTGCATCTCAGAGCTCTGCCATCTCTCACTATTTAGAGAATATGCTTCTCTTTTATCCTTCCTACCAAAATGGACAATTTCACACTTTCCCACATTATACTCCATTTGCCAGATCTTTGACCACTCACTTAACCTATCTATATCTTTTTGTAGCCTCCTAATGTCCTCTTCACAGCTTACTTTCCTACCTATACTGATATGTAGATCCTCCTTTTTTGTCCTGCCTATGTCATTGGTACCAACATGGGCCACGATGACTGGGTCCTCCCTCTCCCACTGCAAGTTCCTCAAACCTGTTGGACAATTGCAAGGGCTGAGGTTCCTGTACTCCTGCCCTCTGGGTCCCCTTACCTGCCTCACTTGCAGTCACACCCTGTATCACACCGGTATCCAGAAGTTCCCACATCCTTAAATCGTAGCACATCACCTGCCCTTCCATCTCCAATATGTATTAGTTAATTAATAATTGCATCATAATCCAGCCCCCAATTCAGCACACTTTACGTCTTGCAGTAAACCTTACCTAAAGCACCTCTTCCCTCCATGCAATGAATTCCCACTTTGAACCAAATTCCCAAATATACAGACTCGAAATGTTAACTGTGTTCCTCTCCGCAGATGCTGTCAGACCTGCTGAGTTTTTCCAGCTATTTTTGTTTTTGTCCCAAATATACTCACTCGTTCTCTATCTCACTCAGGCCGAAATTGCCCCTCACTGACTGTGCACCTCTTACTGCTTTTATGCACTTTTGAGTTTATGCACTAATGAGTTTATACACTTTTTAAGGCACATTTATGTCTACTTTTAACAATTCCGAAGCACACCTTACCTCCCCTCAAGGGCACCTTACCCCCACCAAAGGGCACTTGACCTAACCCAAAGGGCACCTGATCTCCACCAAAGGTGTCCCAGGACCAGGTCCAAAGGAGTACCTTACCTCTCCTGGCTACCCAAATGAATCCACAAAGTACAGACCAGTCTTACCTGGTCTAATCTGCACATGTCGGGTTTCACACTCCTGGGCTACTAAAATCCCATTTCCGTGGATGCAGCTGATAATTTAAAGGGCCAACTGCCTCCATTAAAGGTGCCTGCGTGAAATGCGGCCCCTCCATCTTTCCTTCCCCTGCGAAAGTGGGAGTTGCCATGTTTGGAGGCAGGACTTCAGCCACTTCCGCCCTTTTTCGCCACAACAGACAGGCTCTCCGTCATGGCGGAAATCTGGGCCTGGGAGAGGATCGGGCATCTTGTCACTATGAAAGGTAATAAATGGAAGAGGTCAATCTGGAATGCTACATCAAATTAAAAAGAGTGAGGAATACATGGAATGAGCTTCTAGACAGGTTGTGGAGGCAAAAAGCCTGAAATCAGTCAAGAAGTAGCTGGATGTTATTATTGGAGGACAGCTGGGTAGGTTAGGTGGGACTAAATTGCAATTATCACATGTATTTTGCATTATGACCTTGCCTGGCTGAGAGTCAGCAAACATCTGGAGTCAACTCATTTGCCTTTATTGGGTATATTTTTTGACTTTTTGGCTTGGTCACTGAATGGCATTTTGTGCTCAATGCCAGCTGGGCTACTCCTGACCCAGGTACTGGGGCAGTTGTTGCAGTGCCCCTTAGTCAGCAATATGATCAGGACACGGACCTGAGGATCTAGAGAGGGGAAGAGGGAGGAGAAGGAGGGCTCAACACAGATGGCCCTACAAGCGATGGTTTCTAGAGTGTAGTTCTCCTCCTACACCTAACCTGGAGCAATGCCTGAGGTGACTCAGGTTTAACAAGGAGGTAGCCACTGAGCAGTGCTGTCTCCTACAATCTGACCTGGAACTTCATAGCAGGGTGTGGCTATCTCCAGTGGCCATAAAGCTCACAGTTGTCATCAGCTTCTGTACCTCTGGTCCTTCCGATTGGGGGACATTGCCAACATTTCCCAGTATGCTGTCTATCTTGGCATCTGGGAGTTCGCAGAGGCCATATACGGCAGGTGAAGGGACTTCATCATCTTCTCGCACAGCGGGGACAAGCAGGGTGAAGGGGCAGGTGGACAGGATAGTGGGATTAGAGGGCACAGGACAATATCTCCAAGGATTCAGAGCCCCCCTCAGGAGGAAGAGGAGGAGGAGGAAGCCAAGGAAGAGGAAGAGGGGGAGGCAGAAAAGAGACATCCTGTTACCGGATGGTCTGTCAGAGAACGGGTCGTCAGAAAGGTCATTAACCTGAAACATTAACCCTGTTTCTCTCCCCACATATACTGCCAGACCTGTTGCATTTTTGCAGCATTTTCTGTTTTAATTTCACTGTACTAAATAGGCCTCAGCAACTGCATCCCGAATGCACTGAATTTTTATGGAAATGGCTAGTATTATGGAGGAACTTGGGATCAGAAATAGAAAATTTAAGTAGTAAAAGGAAGCCTTCCTGAGCTGCCACATGTTGCACTTCTTATGGGCCACACAATCTCGTGCAACTGAAGTAATGGCTTTCGCCACAGAATGCCAGGCCTCACCTGTGTTCCAGGGCCTCACGTAACTTAACCTTTAGAGGCAAGTGCATAATCTCAAAGGGAAATTGCAAGCTGAAGAGAGGGGGGAAGTTTTCTTCAAAGCCAAATTGGATCTTAATGTTAGTTTTAAAAAACGGAGTCATTTCTAGAGTGCAGAACTTTTACATATTTTGTTAGGAGGTGTGTCTGTGAAACTCCCTTGCATCAGAACTTTGTTCTTCCAGTTAATGTGAGTGTGTGTACATGTCTCTGTGTGCCAGGGGGAAGGAGGAATGTTATTTCATAAAAGCACATGTTGGAATATGGTGAGAAAAACTGATTTCAAACTATTTCAACAACGTTCTTAGTATTTCCCCAGTAAATAATCTAATGGTAAAAGGTCCAAGATCGTCACTTTGATATTCAGTTGAGATGGGTAGCTAATGGGCCATTTGACTTCTAGGTATTTATTCCAATAGAATTCTTTACTATGCTTTGAAAATAACTCCACAAATATGCACAACTTTATCCAGCTACAGAATGCCAATGAGCCTGGTGCCTGGGCTTGTGTTAAACTACACTGGTGCCTGGGCTTGTATTAAACTACTCTGGTGCCTGGGCTTGCTTTAAAGGGATGACAATCTTCTCTGCACACCTACTGGCTGCAAATGTTCTATCTACATGGACAGAATTTGAGCAGAAACATCCCAGCCCTGTTGTGGGAACGGGTTCATGGTTTAAAGTCGCCCATTGCTGGCACTGGTTTTGGTAATCTTACCTTACAAAGTCAAAAGGATGGCTGCATTCAAAATGATGCAGGGGCATTTTGTAGAGGAAAGCTTTCTAAGACTGAAACTGAAACTGAAGCATGACGTTGGGGTAGACTTCAGCTGGGGACCAGCAGATGTTAGCAGAAGATGGTCATAATGAAAGGCACCAACTTGCCAGTTAATTCTCTAGGATTGTTGACCTTTAATGGTGGGGATAAGGATAACACAGAGGTAATGTTATTGGACTAATAATCCAGAGGCCTTGACTAATTCTCCAGAGACGTAAATTCAAATCCTATTATAGCAACTGGGAGAATTTAAATTCAATTCATTAATAAATCTGAAGTAAAATGCTCGCCTCGAGTCTCATTAATAACGATCATGAAGCTACTGGATTACCATAAAAAGCCATCTGATTCCCTGATGCCCTTCAGGGGAGGAAATCTGCCATCTTTACCCTGTCTGGCTTACACGTGATTCCAGATCCACCGCAATGTGGTTGATCCTTAAATATGCACTGAAATGGCCAGGCAAGTCGCTCCTTTGTAATAGACTGCTACAGAACAAAACAGCACTGGGGTGTTTCTACACCACATGGACTGCGGCAGTTCATAAAGTGGCTCAAGAGTACTGTGGTAATTATGGTTTTATTTGATGTGTAATATCCATTTAAGAAGAATGCTTTTTAAGGAAGATCACATGATCTTTAGTACCCAATAGGAGAGTAGCATGGGCTACCTCTGTAGTTAGTAGTTAGTAGTGTGGAGATAGAGTTTGAAACAAAAGCACACGTGTAGTTGCTGCTGAGCACCTTTGAAGTTTTCCACCTAAGAAGTGTCTGCTGACCAACTATCTCAATGGTACCAACTCAGCCACCTCTCATAACAATCTGGCAACCCGGGTCCATACGATCCAACAGGTACCTTCTCAAGGGTAATTAGGATGGGCAATAAATGCTGGCCTTGTCCTTGATCTTCACATGCCAAGAATGAGTGAAAAAATAATTTGAAGAGCACAAAACTCAGAGAAGAAAACAAAGGAAGACAAAAACTCATGAAATTAATGCTGTTTTTATTGCTGATCAGCTACTTTGTTTTTACAGCAAGTTGTTTTCAGACTGGGCTATGCATACGTAGCTTAGTATCACTTTGCTGGCGTGTAAGCCTCTATATTCATGTTATTGCAGAAAGCAGGGCAATCACAAAGTGTTTCAAATCTGTGGCTTGAACAAACACTCCCTGTCAAAGGCATTGCTCTTCAAACTTAAAGATTTCTGTTTTCTCATTGTCACCACATCACAGTAACGCGTGGCCTGAAAGGGATCTAGAGTCAGAGGCTGATGTGACTTCTAACATAACTCTTGTTGAAAAATAAAAGCAGTTCTGACTGCATCACATTACCAATGTAGAAGTATCTGTATCTAGTTTATGTAACACCTCATCATGCCATACCATCTCATTGTGTGCCACATGTTTCTTGGAGTATAGTGTATATTATGTAGGTAAGTAGAATAGGTTATCCCCATCAGCAATATATCATAAACAGCAATCAGATGAATAACTGGTGAATCTGGGGTGGAGTGGGGGGGAAAGAAAGTGATGATTGGGGCAAGAGGGGACAATGGTTAAGGGAATATTGTTTCCCAATGAAATCTTGAATTACGCACATTTTGGCACTGACATAGCAAATAATACCAAATTAAATGTTAATTAGGAAAGGTATTTGCTGCCTTGATGGTACAGCAGGTTTATCCAGTGCATACCTGAGACTTGCAGTTGACCAGGGTCCCAGGGTCAATCTTCAGTGTGTGCAGTGCTTGATCTTGGATGTGTAGTAGCATTGGCATTAGTCTGTGTTAGGGCAGAGAAGCTAGACAAAGTTCCTCAGAGACATCCACTATCTCCTGCTGGAAGTGCATACGTGTAACTACCCACTGAGGATTGGGTTAGGCCCCTGTGATATACTCACCGCATTGAAAAGCCCGCTAGCCCTGAATCTGGATAGGCACTCACTCTCTGCTGGGACATGGATCCACGAGCTCCAGCCACTTGATAATATCTCCCCAGTGGCAGCTCTTCATGTGTGACCCTAAATTGAGATTGTTGGCAAGGTAATGAACAATCTTGGGCGTTATAGATGAGCCTAATCCTATCTTCACCTGACATACACTCTAACACACACATCTAGATGGGTTGTTAGTTAGTGATGAAGAGCAAGAACATGGCTGAGTTTTCTGTCCTTAAGTCAGGGGCATTGAGACCTGTTGTTGCAAAGCTGCCAAAATCAGTTAACTCAGCAAAGGCCTAAGAATAAACCCTGGGGCCATCCTGGTCAGTAAACAAACAACAACATCAATGATACATATCTCATGGCCATATTCCAAAGTTTCCCATAATGCAATGGATGTTCCTGTTGATCAAATATTTGTTAATGCTTCATTCAAACTTTCATGCACAAGTCAAACCAGAACAATTGACACTCCAGTGTGAATCCCAGTGACAGTGCAACACTCAGTTCGGTAATACATTGGGTAGAGAGACAAAATTAAAATGCAACTTTTAGCTCTTCTTGTTCCAACTCTTGGATATAAAGCACTCGACTGTTCGGTTAGAAAAAAAAAAACTAATGAGCTTAAATGCTTTGTGGATTTGAGTGAAATCTACTTCAGTATCTACTTCAGTAGCTGGTGTCAGTGAGTGAAATATGGATTACTGACAACCTAAACAAACTCCACCAGCTGAAATGTTTCCAGCCACTAACACCACCAAACATCCCACCCAGTGAGGACGTGGTCTGCAGAGTGAAGGAGGCAGAGACACCAAGAGCAGGGGTGGCATGGGAGTAGTTTACCACCCTTGTGCTTATTTTAGCTTTGTTTTAGAAACAGGAAAGATGTCTTTGCCACTTTTAAACTAAGAGCGCCAGATAGATCAAGATAAGTGGGTTAGAAAAAGACATTTGCACACAAGAGAAATCATTGTGAGGCTGTTTTTCCACACGGGTATTCATCAGCTTTATACATTAACACGGTGTGTATACACACAGCTGTGTGGGTGGTTAAAAGCCAAATCCATTCACTTGGAGCCAAAGTTACTACAAGTTGGCTGCACCACCAGTTAACCTGTTGAAAGCTCTTGTGTTAAATGAAGATGAATCCCTTTTAAAAAGAATAATTCTGAAACTACCAATGGCCCAGGTGTCTGCATATGGCTGGCTGCACATTTGGAAAGCTTCCTTATTTTCTAACGTAGGCCTACTGAATTTTCACATAAGGGAATAGCTTATTAGCTGAGCATTTTTTTATGCTTTCAAAATATATTACTTGTACCATCGTTGGCTAAATATTCAACCCTCCTTTGGCCGGAATTTTCAGGCCCTTTGGCGTTGGCTGTCATGGCGGGTGGAGGGGTGGTGGAGGGGAGTGGAGGGGTATTGGAGGGGAGTGGAGGGGGTGGAGGGGTGTTGGAGGGGAGTGGAGGGGGTGGAGGGGGGTGGAGGGGTGTGGAGAGGGGTTCGGGGGGTGGAGGGAGTATTGGGGGGGTGGAGGGAGTGGGGGTGGGTGGAGGGGAGTGGTGGGGTGGTGGATGGGGTGGAGGGGTGGTGGAGGGTGGGTGGAGGGGGTGGAGGGGTGGTGGAGGGGGAGGTGGAGGGGGAGGTGGAGGGTGTGGAGGAGGTGGAGGGGGTGGGGGGGTGGAGGGAGGGTGGAGGGGTGGAGGGGTGGTGGAGGGTGGGTGGAGGGGGTGGAGGGGTGGTGGAGGGGGAGTGGGGGGTGGAGGGTGGGTGGAGGGGTGGTGGAGGGGGAGGTGGAGGGGGTGGAGGGGTGTGGAGGGGGTGTGGAGAGGTGGTGGTGGGGTGGTGGAGGGGGAGGTGGAGGGGGGGTGGGGGGGGTGGGGGGGGTGGGGGTGGTGGAGGGGGAGGTGGAGGGGGTTGGGGGGGTGGGGGGGGGTGGGGGTGGGTGGAGGAGGGTGGAGGGGGGGTGGAGGGGGGGTGGAGGGGTGGTGGAGGGGTGGTGGAGGAAGTTGGGGGTGGGTGGAGGAGGGTGGAGGGGTGGTGGAGGGAGGGTGGAGGGGTGGTGGAGGGAGGGTGGAGGGGGGGTGGAGGGGGAGGTGGAGGAGGTTGGGGTGGGTGGAGGGGGGTGGAGGGGTGGTGGAGGGGTGGTGGAGGGGTGGAGGGGGGGTGGGGGGTGGAGGGGGGTTGAGGGGTGGTGGAGGGAGGGTGGAGGGAGGGTGGAGGGGTGGTGGAGGGGTGGTGGAGGGGGGGTGGGGGGGTGGAGGGGTGGTGGAGGGGGGGTGGGGGGGTGGAGGGGGGTGGGGGGGTGGAGGGGGGTTGAGGGGTGGTGGAGGGAGGGTGGAGGGGGGGTGGGGGGGTGGAGGAGTGGTGGAGGGGGGGGTGGGGGGGGTGGAGGGGTGGTGGAGGGGGGGTGGGGGGGTGGAGGGGTGGTGGAGGGGGGGGTGGGGGGGTGGAGGGGTGGTGGAGGGGGGGTGGAGGGGGGGTGGGGGGGTGGAGGGGTGGTGGAGGGGGGGTGGAGGGGGGGTGGGGGGGGTGGAGGAGGGTGGAGGGAGGGTGGAGGGGGGTGGAGGGGAGGTGGAGGAGGTTGGGGGTGGTGGAGGGGGAGGTGGAGGAGGTTGGGGGTGGGGGGGTGGGGGGGTGGAGGGGTGGTGGAGGGGGGTGGAGGGGTGGTGGAGGGGGAGGTGGAGGAGGTTGGGGGTGGGGGTGGGTGGAGGGGGGTGGAGGGGGGTGGAGGGGTAGTGGAGGGGGAGGTGGAGGAGGTTGGGGTGGGGGGGTCGGGGGGTGGAGGGGGGGTGGAGGGGGGTGGAGGGGTGGTGGAGGGGGAGGTGGAGGAGGTTGGGGGTGGGGGTGGGTGGAGGGGGGGTGGGGGGGGGTGGAGGGGGGTGGAGGGGGGGTGGGGGGGGTGGAGGGGGGTGGAGGGGTGGTGGAGGGGGAGGTGGAGGAGGTTGGGGGTGGGGGTGGGTGGAGGGGGGTGGAGGGGGGTGGAGGGGTGGTGGAGGGGGAGGTGGAGGAGGTTGGGGGTGGAGGGGGGTGGAGGGGGGTGGAGGGGTGGTGGAGGGGGAGGTGGAGGAGGTTGGGGGTGGGGGTGGGTGGAGGGGGGGTGGAGGGGGGTGGAGGGGTGGTGGAGGGGGAGGTGGAGGAGGTTCGGGGTGGTGGGGTGGGGGGGTGGAGGGGTGGTGGAGGGGGAGGTGGAGGAGGTTCGGGGTGGTGGGGTGGGGGGGTGGAGGGGTGGTGGAGGGGGAGGTGGAGGAGGTTCGGGGTGGGGGGGTGGGGGGGTGGAGGGGTGGTGGAGGGGGGGGTGGGGGGGTGGAGGGGTGGTGGAGGGGGAGGTGGAGGATGTTCGGGGTGGGGGGGTGGGGGGGTGGAGGGGTGGTGGAGGGGGAGGTGGAGGAGGTTGGGGGTGGTGGGGGGGGGGGGTATAATATTGCAGGAAGGACAAAAATCCGTTTTACGTCGTTGAGAAACCAGTTTGGGGTGGGAGGTAAGGCAGTGCAGACTGAAGGAAATACTCAGGCACATGCCTGGGGGAGTGAGGGAAGCAGACTTGGAAAACTTGTCAAAAGTGAGCATTCTCCTGCAGCTGAGACCGTTCAGCTGCAGCTCCACTGACCTGCCTGGAGCTGGGAGTCTGAAGCTTTTCCCCCAACACAAAAGCATTAAAGAGCCATCAAATGCTCGAGAGCTTTTAACCCCTCGGGCACAGGCTGCAAATTAATGTACATTTTAGGGGGCAGCAATTGGCCGACTGGACAAGTTGTACAATCCCCTTGCGAAAGGTGGTCATGGGGCAGTCACTGATAATGTGGTCCTCGAAGGTGAGAATGCTGGCGATGAGGCCACTGCTCCGTCCAGATGAGGCAGGCGCGTTCAGGAGGCCCTCGTAGCCACAGTATTCGTGGAGGATGATGACAAGATGCAGTGAGGACAGTCCTGATATCCTCACCTTGTAACTGTGCATGTTTGACTCGTGTGTGACTGACAGCAGCTCACATCCCCTCAGTGCTCAGGCTCATGTCATGGAGATGAAGCAGAGGTCCTAATAGTCACTGGATTCCAGGAGGATGATGACAAATTGCAGTGAGGACACTCCATAGATTTTCCCATTGCCTCTGTGAGTGTCTGACTCCTGTCTGGCTGAGGGCAGCTCACTTACACTCTGTGATCAGGGTCATATCATAGAGATGCAGCTATGAAGCTTTAAATGCATCTGACCCTTTGTCAGCCTTCAGCACCTGATCCCCTCAGGAGCACAGCATCACCTGACACAGATGCTGACAAGATGGGGGTCAGCCCCACCTTAAAGGTGCTGAGAGCACACAGAGAGAATGATGGAACTCCATGACGCCTGCCCACTACATTCTGGCAGCAATGACCAGTACCATCGAGGTGCAGGCATCAGTAATGTGTCCAATGAGTGTGAGGCTGGACCATCACTTTGGTCTGAAGGTTACACACTGCAAAGGGGAGAGGCCCTGGACTGAGAAACCTGCCTTTATCTTGTGCAAGAACCAAGGTTTCACATCTGAACAACACAAATGCTGCTCATCATAACAACGAGGCATAGATAAGGAGATATTCTTGTTAGTTTATTGACAATAATGAACATTATGTACAAGTGATTAACTCCTGTGCCCAAGTTGGGCAACTACATCTTCTTAACCTTCCTAACCCTGTCTTGGTGCTCCCCAAAATCCACTGTGAAGGTGGAGGCAGCCTGATGACCTTGACGTGTGTCCTCTGGAGCACTGAGAGCTGGAGGGCCCCAGCCTGCTCTCAGGTCCTGCTGTGTGGCAGTGGCACTCTCCTCGGCCTGTGGAGCTGGAGATGCTGGGGTCAAAGGAAGAGGGGACTCAGATGGGCCGGATGCTCCCAGAGTCACCTGGGTGGATGGTTCTGGGGTGTGCACCTGCTGATCCTCCCCCTAAGGGTGCGCAAGGGTCCCTGGCTGACTCCTTGAGGAGTAGAAGAAGCTGGAGTGAGATCGAGCTGGCCCACACTCAACTACGGCGTCAGTGATAGAGTTCAGTCCACGCAACAGTGCAGGATCGATGTCCTGGACCAAGGTCATTGCTACCAGTGTTGACCTCGATGTGTTGACATGCCGGAGTTAGCACCTCAGACTGAAGCTGGAGGGACTCCTCCATAATGCCTTATAATCTGAGGAACCCATATCCCTTCTTGATGCTCCTGAACTTGCCTTTGCGGCTCCAGCAACTGAGTATGACCGAGTCAAGAGGCTCCTCATCTGACTCGGACTTAGCAAACTCCTGGCCTCCAGCAGTCTTCCGATTGCCGGAAACCTGGGAAGTTCCTGCCCCTGCCTGCTGTAGATCAGACAGTGCGATCTGGTCACCAGATTGTGACCCCGAGGCTACTCTTGAACGAGGTCCCTTTGAAATGTCTGTCTCTGTGCTGCTGGAGGGTGTGGGTGACGTTTTGATGGGTCTTCAATGAGGGTTTCATCAGATTCTTCTTCTGAGGTGTCTTCAGGACTTGAATTGAGGACCAGGCTGTGGTTGAGATCCCTGTGGATGTGTGATGGGTTTGTGAGTATGTGGGTTGAGAGTGATGAGAAGAGTGACTTACCCTGGTGGAATGGAGATCATTCATCCTCTTTTGGCACTAGGTAGCTGGCTTCTTTTGCAGGGCTTTGCCACCTCCTCCAATGCTGGATTGGTGACCTTGCTTGAAGAAGGGTCATACAGATTCGAAAAGTTAACTCTGCTTCTCTCTGCACAGATGCTGTTAGAGCTGCTGAGCTTTTCCAGCTTTTTCTGTTTTTGTTTCTTCATTACCCAATTAGATGATTCTTAACTGACAGACAAACAGTTTTATCCCCATATCCATTATTTTTATAACGGGTAGACAAAAATGTTCATTTTGTTGAGAGAACATAGCTTTTAATATCGCTAGGATTTTTCTCCCAGGTTGCTCATAGTAGTATTTTGGAGGTTAATCTTGAATTCCTGGAGATTCCACGTCAATCCTGGAGGGTTGGCAATCCAATAATCTGGATGCACTGGCCAACAATCTCCACCTTTCCTGCATTCTCAGTGTTGAAAGCACTACTCCTGCTCCAACTTGTTCCTTCACAGGATCTCAAAACCACGAAAATCCTTCCTGCCCTCAGTCTTTCCTGCATCTGCAATCTGCAGGTTTTTAAAACCCAAGGTTTGCGTGAAATGATCAAGACCATGCACTCTTCTCTCCCACACTTTTCAAACTCAGTAACCTCCTGCACTGCTGACCTTGGACTTCACTTTAGCTCCAGATATATAAAGAAAACAATGTTCTTCATTCATTTTCTATTGACCCTGTTTCACTTGTGGTCACTCTCAGGGCTAGTGCAATATTCGCTGTGGAATGTTGAGGCAGGGCACAGCCGTTCTCCACAGTTCCACCCTCAAGCACTTCCCCCTGTGGACTGGAGGAAAAATGCTGCAGAACTGAAAGCTGCTGTGGTTTAATAGAGATCTGTGCACGCTGGCCAACCCTGCCTGCTAATTATATCCTTTAGCTTCCTCTCACTGGAGACTGAGGAATGGAACGGAAATATAAATGGTGGGGCGACAAATGGAAACCAAGGGAAACAGAGAGCAATGGTTCTGTTGAGGGCAAGAAATGAGGAGGAGCTGGTATTTCAATGCCCTTAAAACATGCTATGGGAATCACTGCCTCTTGAGTGACCAATGGAGGCATTTTCTACTTATACATGGAACGTTAATGTTGAGTCATCCCGGTATGTGGGTACATGTGTCTTGTACCTTTCAATCATTGTCCACCCCCACCCCTCTGCACTAGGTAGTGCGATATGTGAGGGAACTTTCTGCTTCTGTGCACTCGGCATCTGCATATCAGCGAACTGTCAGCCTCTAGCTTGTGATTATTTTTGTCCATTAAAGTTAATAGATGGAAAATTACCACTTTGGAGGTGCACAATGTCTAAAGTAGGAAACTTCCTTGTGGTTCTAAGGGAGTAATCCCAGTTGCCAGTCACCTATTTCTCACCTGACTCCAGTGAGGGCTGCTTCCATGTGCAAATTGTAGGAGTTCCCCCTCACTTGGACCAGATATTAAACAGCTTAACTGGCTTTGCTGAAAGGAATTGCCCAAAGCTATTCAAAACACAGCCAAGTTGATATTTTATTTTTATGTTTGGCAGGGTCAGGTAACTCTCTTGGTTGTAACGCTCTTTCTCTGATGCTCGGTCTGCTAGCCTGTAAGGCTTCCAGATCATACGCCTCCACCACCTGCAGATAACTCATTTACAAGAGGGTTCTGAAAGGGAGCACCAAATATGCCATTCAATAGGATCTTCTCAAAACAGCCAAAATGCTCAGTATGCTTTTATCCATGAAAGTATTTGAAAGAAGAAAGGGCCAAGTATCCAGAGAACTGAATGAATAAACATCTCAATGGCTTTACCTTCACAATCTGAAACCCCCATGTCACACTGTACCCAAGCAGTGCTGAGAATTTTCACTACACTTTTTTTCATTAAGGCAGCTTGTTCACGGTCTACAGCTGCACTGGGACAGGAAAGTGGGTCACAGACCTTGCTAAGGTTACAAGCACGGTTGAATTTTAACTGCCCCCTAGCAATTAAGCCCCTCAGTTGTAACAAACCACTACCAAAGAAAAGACTGCAGTGGTTCAAGAAGGCAATCACCAACTTCTCAGCCCAACCAGGGATGGACTATAAACTGGGCTGAGAAGACAACATTAAAGAAAAGAAAAATCATTTTCAGGATGCGAGCATGGCTGACATTAATCGCCCATCCCCAGATGTCCTTGAGAAAGAGGATGTGGGCCAACTTCTTGAACTGTTACTACTCATATGGTGAAGGTACTTGCACTCTGCTATTCAGTGGCAGTTCTAGGATTTTCACCCAACAACAATGAAGGAACATTGATAGATGTCCAAGCGGGATTGTTTGTGACTTTGGAGATAACGGCATTCCCATGCACTATGGCCATGTCCTTCCAGGTGTTGGAGGTCACAGTTTGGGAAGCGCTGACAAGGAATACTTGGCAACTTGCTGCAGTGCGCCCTGTAGATAGTACATTGGTAATGGATGTTTAAGCTGATGCATGAGGTGCTTTACAATCAGATTTTTCTGTCCTGGATGGTATTGCATTACTAGAGTTTTCTTGCAGCTGCACCATCCAGATAAGTGGAGAGTATTCCATCACACTCCTGGTTTGTGCCTTGAAGATGCTGGAGGGGTTTTGCAGAGTCAGGAGGGGAGTTCAGAATATGAATGTGAAATTAGACAGTCTAAGTGATTTAGAGAATATGGGGTCAGAAGATCAGCTTAGGCTTAAATACATTGTGAACAATCTGGTATAACGGCCAGGGAAGGGTTTGGAATTGATGGCTAGCAAATAGAGATTGTCAGAGGGACCAGAAATGGATATCAGACAGACAGCCTGAAAATGTAAGAGAAATTGAAGGGTTGAGAGACGTAGTGGTGAGCGTGCCTTCGGTATACATGTGGAACCCTGACATTGTGTTTTCAGATAATGTAATCGAGGAGCAGCATCGCGCCTGGAAATAAGAAAGAGCCAATGATAGTTCCTTGGGACTCTCCAGATGTAACGGGGCAGGAATAGGAAGAAAAGCCATTGCAGGAGACAACTGTATAGATACAAATTGTACTAAGCGAGGGCAGTCTCACTCTGTTAGGCAACTGAAAAGAGGTGTTGGAGGGGGATGGTATAGTCAACTGTGTCCAAGTCTGCACACAAGTTGAGCAGGATGAAGAAGGATAGGGTACCACAGTCACAGTCAGATAGAATATCATTTGTGGCTTTAATTAAGAATGTTTCTGTGCTGTGGCTGGAGTGCAAACCAGGTTGCAGAGATGCAAATATAGAGTTATGGGAAGGATCGGTATGGATTTGTGAGTTGACTAGAGGTTGAAGGACATTGGAGCGGAATGGGAGGCTGAATATGGGCAGTATTGAGCAGAAGGGAAGGATGTTGCAGAGGCTGAAAGGATAGCCTCAATCTTTGTGACAAAGAAGTGGATGAGCTCCTCACAATAGAACCTGAACATGTTGGAGTGAGATGAGAGGGCACTTCCCTTATATTTCATCTTAACGATCTAACCTTTTTTGCATTACTTCAAGATTTTCTAAAATCCAATTGATCTTTTTGAATTGCTATGTTTGGCATAATCTTCCTGTTAGGT
This sequence comes from Carcharodon carcharias, assembly GCF_017639515.1. Taxonomy (NCBI): domain Eukaryota; kingdom Metazoa; phylum Chordata; class Chondrichthyes; order Lamniformes; family Lamnidae; genus Carcharodon; species Carcharodon carcharias. The sequence continues at coordinate 118,377,589 of NC_054483.1, read as the reverse complement.
TGCACTTTCATTTTAGCTTCCCTGTTCACCAGGAATGTTCAGGCTTTCCAGTACCATCTTCACTTCTGGTAGGAATATGTCTAGCTTGTACGCTAATCTGTGAAGGGTTAACTCTAACGCTGCTCTAACAATAGCTATTGTACCACGTGTGTAAGGAGCTATATAATAATGTCACACAGAAGAGAGTGAGGGGAATCTGGGAGACAAACAGCGGGTCTGTCCTAGTGCTTTGTAATCCTGTACATAGTTAAGTATTTGGACAAAGGTTACTTTGAAAAAGGATCATCGCCTCCAGCCAGATCTCTTGCCAAAAGTAAGATGCCCAATATCTTCCAAGATGGCTCAACAATAACAGATGATGCCAGCAGTGATCAGACCCACAGAAAAACCAGTGTTAAATGGCAGGAAGCAGCCTGAGGAGAAGTCCAGCAACAGTAGAGAGCAGTGAGTGAAGGATTTGGAGGCCTACCCAGTAAACGGGCCCGAAAGGGAAGCCATGAGGACAGCCCAGTGACTAACACAGGAAGCAGCGTGGGACATGGGAACCTCCACCCAGGGTGAGCAATGAATTCTAACCTACCTCTCCCAGAATCATTCCAGTCAATGGAAGGCCACAAACAGGCTGAGAAATGGCAAAACTGGAGAAAGTGTTTCAGGCTATCAAAATGCTTCGGGTCTATTGAGTAAGGTTAAAAAGGACCAGGTTAGTACCTTATTGTTTGCTGTTGGTAGCATCGCAGACGACATGTTGGCTAGGCAGGAGGTGAGGAAGGAGACAGATGTCTTCAGAGCCTTTGAGCCTTTTTAGCCTTCATCAAAACATCATCATAGAGAAGGCAAAAATTCTACCATCAAAATCAAAGACCTGGAGAAGGAATCGATTGACTTATAAATGATCTCTATTGTTTGGTTGATATTTTTGAGTATGGAAGATTATAAGGTGATTTAATAAGAGACAGGATATTGACGGTGTTTTGGAAGAAACCTTGTCAGACCATCTACAATCTAGAGAGGACTTGACGCTGAGCAAAGCAGTACAACTGGCTACGCAGGCTGAGGAGTGAAAGCAAAACAAAGTGTTTGTAAGGGGTGAGCGACAAATCCCTTGGGAAAAACCATTTGAAGCCATTCAGTTTATTGGGCGCAAAGCCAAAAGTGCATTGCAGCAGCAACCAGGGAAGTAAGGAAATAAGCGTCTTACTCTAAAGAGCGCCAAACGCCATTTTACAATGTCCCCGCTCTGGCGGGAAGGAGGTCCACAGGTGCAAAGGATGTCCCACCCAAACAGCAGAATGTCATGGAAGCGGCAAAGTCAGTCATTTAAAACAGTGCGTCATGCAAAGCAAAAAGAAAAATCTTTTAGAGGAAGCTCTATACAAAAAGTACAGGAACCAGACAGCCAGGAAATCACTTTCCTCTGAAATCAAAGAGAATGAAAGCCAAATACTGGAGCGCTAACATTGGAGTCAATGGGCATCACACAGAATGTAAATTAGACAGAGAAGCTGGAGTCTCAGTTCTGCCTGTTGGAGTTAAGTGGCTGCAAAAGGTAACTCTGCAACCTTCATCAATCCAATTTCAAGGTCCAAGAGGAGTCAAGGTAAAAGTCAAAGGTCAGCTTGATGCACCATTGTGGACAGGATTTTCAGCCCAGCATGCAGGCGTGTGTCTGACACACACCAGCGTGAAATAGCACGTGATGACATCAGACGAGCGTCCCGACATCATCAGGGCACTCGTGAGCTACTGCAGTCACCGGGAGCGTGCGAGAGTCGGCAGCAGTATGTCCACTGACAATTAAGAGGCTGTTAAACCCATTGATCAATTAATTGAAGTGAATTTTCCCCTGCCCGTCCATCCTTACAGTTGGCAGGGGGTGAATAGGCCCAACCGGCCTTTGCATTTCTTTGCGAAACCTCATCCATGGGCAGGATGAGGTTTTGAACAGGTAATTAAAAAAATTTAAAATGTTAATACTCATTGTTAATGTTTCCCTGCTCATGTGACAGAAAGTCACCTGAGGGGACATGTTTTCCTTATTGTTAAGATCTTTATTTTTAATGTTAAAAATCTTCAGCTCCCTGAGGCAGCTCTGTGCCTTCAGAGAGCTGTCAGTGCGTGCACCTCCTGCCCAATTACCTGTGCCCAATTGCCTTCATGGATTTTCTCCTGTGCCTGTCTCACCCGACATTCCAACTCAGGCTGGGTGATATCTGGGCAGCGCAGCCAGTCCCCGAGGCTCAGTGTCGGAGTCCAGCTCCATCAAACTGAAGCAGGACATGCCACCTTCTTTACAGGCAGTAGCTGCTGTAAACCAGGTAAGTTATAGGTTCCATTGAAGTTGACAGGCCAGGGACAAGTTAAGAGTCTAAGGTAAGTGGATAGGATTTGGGGGGTGTGGGGGATCATGGTCAGGGGGTGGGAGGGGAGAGGAGGGGTAGTAGGAGGTTGGAGGTGAGGGGGTCGTACCTTGGGGGTGTGGTGGAAATCAGAGGTCGGGGGTCGGAGGTCGGGGGTAGGGGGGTTTGGAGATTGGGAGTTGGGGAATGTTGGACCTTGGGGGAGCGTTTGGGGTTGTCGGACCTCAAGGGAGGGGCTAGGAAGAGTCAGACCTTGGGGAGAGTGAGTGGGGGCTAGGGGGCCAAAGGTCAGGGTAGAGGGTCGGACCTCGGGTGTGTGTGGGAGGTGTCTGAGGTTGAGGGGGGATGGTCGAGGATGGAGATGGATCAGAGGTGGGGAGTGGGGTGTTGGTGAGTCAAGCTGGGAGGATTTTGGCCGGGTCAGGGGGTTTGGGTCGGATCGGGGAGGTTCGGGTCAGGTTGGTGGGGGGTGTTGGGTCAGGGTGGGGGTGAGTTGGGCCCCCGGGGAGAGGAGGATTCCCATGCGGGTAGGGGGAAATCCCATGTGGGCTCGTGGGGATGGGGAATATCATTGGGGGGGGGGTTGGTCGGGGGTGGAGGGTGGAGAGAATCCCACGGTGGGTCGGGGATGTGGCAGGAATCCCATCCGGGGGGCGGTTTCGGTCTGTGTCCATAGGTAAGTAGTAGGGGCTGTTATATTTTTATTGACCCAAGAGCAAGCACAAGATGGAAACGTGCAAGATCTTATATTTGGAAGGGTTTGAGTTTCAAAGGTATGTGAGAACGATGGGACAAAGATGAAAGAAAAAATGGTATGTTATAGTTACTGTTGACATGTATTGAGGTAGAGAAAGTAGAGATAGCTGTTGAGCTTGATAGCTGTCGAGCCGTTAAGCTGGAGATTTCTGGAGCAGTTTGAGGTGTTGAGAGGTTTTGAGCTGCAGCAAGCAGTTTGATTCCAAAGTGAATTCCATAGCAAAGTGGAAGAGGCTACAGGTCATGCGGTGCACCTTTACTGAAATTACAGCAACCTGCATTCTGTGATATTATTGGGTTCCATATTTAAATATCTATAAGGGAGAGTTGCCTGGAAAATGTTTACTTTTGGGTTTGACCAAGTAGAGAGTTTTGGGGAGAATGTTTTGTAAGACTAACCTTCATTGTGGAACTGTAATCTTGTGTGCTTAAGTTTTCATTTTTTTAAATAAAACTTTTACTTTTAATTTTTAAAAACCCGTGAGCATTACTGAACCTCTTACTGCTGAGATTGGTAGGTCTTCTTCTCCTTATTAGAATATAAAATAAAGGCTGTGGCCTGTAAGCCAAGTTTCCCTCTGGGATTTGGTTTGTGCAGCAATTAACACTGACTATGGTCATAACATAGCTCCAGGGGATTTATCAACTTTCAGTCCCATTAATTTCTCTGGCACTACTTTTTTGTTAATACCAATTTCTTATAGATCCTCAATCTCATTAGTCCCTTGGCTCCCCAATATTTCAAGGAGGTTTCTCGTATCTTCCTGCATGAAGACAGGCAAAATGTTTGTTTAGTTTCTCTGCCATTTCCTTATTGCCCATTATAAATTCTCCATTTTCTGCCAGTAATGGGCTCCCATTTGTCTTTACTAACCTATTCCTTTTAAATACCTATCAAAGCTTTTGTAGTCTATTTTATGTTCCTTAATTTCATAGTCTATGTTATCTTTCTTTATCAATTTCCTGATTCTCTTTTGTTGAACTTTAAAATGCTTCCAATCCTCAGACTTACTGCCTTTTTAGTAACTTTATAAGCCTCTTCCTTTGTCTGATAGAATCCTTAACTTCTCTTGTTAGCCATGGTTGGATCACTTTTCCTGCTGGCTTTTTGTACCTTAAAGGAATTTAAATTTGTTGAAAACCACATATCAACTCTTTAAATGCTAGCCATTACTGGTCTGCCTTCATACTTTTTAATCTAGTTCCCCAATCCACCTCAGCCAACTTGCCCCGCATACCTTCGTAGTTTCCTTTGTTTAGATTAAAGGCCCTAGTTTCAGATAGAACTACATCACTTTCAAACTTCATGTAAAATTCTAACATATAATGGTCACTCTTCCTTAACGTCTCCTTTACAACAAGATTATTAATTAGCCCTTTCTCATTGCACAATACTGGATCTAAAATAGCCCGTTCTTTAGTAGGTTCCTCATCATACTGTTCTGGAACACCTTCGCATAAACATTCCTGGAATTCATCCTCCTCAGCATTAGTGCTAACTAGGCTTACCCAGTGTATATGTAGATTGAAGTTTCCCATGATTACTGTATTATCCTTGTTACATGCACCTCTAATTTCCTGATATGTACCATGTCTTACGTTACCATCAATATTTGGTGGCCTATAAACAACTCCTACCAAAGTTTTCTGCCCCTTGCTGTTTCTTAGCTCCACCCAAACTGATTCTACATCTTGATCTTCCAATCTAAGACCCTCTCTCACTGATTAATAGTTCGAACCCACCTCCTTTTCCTTTTTGCCTCTCCTTCCTAAATACCGAATACACTTTCAGTTCCCAGTCTTGGTCACCCTGCAACCATATCTCCATAATGGCAATTGGATCATACCTGTTTACTTCTATGTGTGCTGTCATTTCACCTACCTTGTTGAGAAGGCTGTGTGCATTCAGGCAGAGTGCCTTTAATTCTGACTTACTATTTTCACAATCTCTAGCCTTAACTGCTGGCGCACTTTTATGTTTGTACGCACTGTCCCTTCCTGACACACTTTGATAACCATTTCCCTTATTGCTATCCTGCTCTCTTGCCTTCTCCTCTCTCTTTAGTCTATCACATCTTCCCACAATCCCAGTTTTTAGTTTAAAGCGCTCTCTATGATACCCTGGTTATACGACTCACTCGAAGGCTGGTCCCAGCACTGTTGAGGTGAAGACTATCCCAACAACACAGCTTCCACTGTCCCCAATACTGATGCCAGTACCCAGGAATCGAAACCCATTTCTCCCACATCAATCTTTGAGCCATGCATTTAATTCTCTAATCTCATTTACCCTATGACAATTTGCTCATGGCTCATGTAATAATCCAGAGATTATTACCTTTGAGATTCTGCTTTTTAATTTAGCCCCTGGCTGCTCATAATCTCTAAGCAGAACCGCCTTCTTAGTCCTGCCTATGTCATTGACACCAATGTGGACCACAACCACTGGACCCTCCCCCTCCCACTCCCGGGGGAGGAGGTGGCATAGTGGCATTGTCACTGGACTGGTAATCTAGAAGACCCACGATAATGCTCTGGGGACCTGGGTTTGAATCCCACCACAACAGATGGTGGAATTTGAATTCAATTAAAATCTGGAATTAAAAATCTAATGATGACCATGGAACCATTGTTGATAGTCACAAAAACCCATCTGGTTCACTAATGTCCTTTAGAGAAAGGAAATCTGCTGTCCTTACTTCTCAACCACACAAGCAGTAAGCAACTTGTACCTCTTGGACAAAGTCAGGGGCTGAGACTCCTCCATCTCTACCTGCTGGTTCCCCTTACTGCCTGGCTAGTAATCATACCCTCCTGTCCCTATGTATGACTCTACACCCATGGCAATGTATTTGACTCTTAAATGCCCTCTGAACAAGGGCAATAAATGCTGGTCTAGCCACATCCCATGAATGAATAAAAATAAACTCCAAGTTCCTCTCCTGCCTAGATGTCCTTAACCAGGCAACACAGCTATCTGGACTCACAGTCTTGACTGCAAAGAGCGTATCTATCCCCCTGACGATACTGTCTCCTATCAGTACCACATTCCTCTTCGCTCCCCCCACTTGAATGGTATCATTCACCATGGTGCTATAGTCAGTCCGCTCATTCACCTTGCAGTGCTTCTCCTCATCCACACAGGTAGGTAGAACCTCGTACCTGTTGGACAAAGTCAGGGACTGAGACTCCTTCATCACTACCTGCTGATTCCCCTTACCTGCCTAATAGCAGTCAACCCTCCTGTCCCTGACCATTGACCAGCTCTAAAGTTCTGCCTAACCTAAGTGGAGTGACTATCTCCTGGAACCTCTGCAATGTCTGCAGCTCAGCAGCTCGGAGCTGAAGTTGCCCAAGCTGCAGATATGGTTGTCTGGGATTGCAGTGCATTCCACAGATTCCCGCATGCTGCAGTCACAGCACACCACCAGCCCTGACATTTCTGTCCAGCTTTATTTATTTAATTAGTCAATTAGTTAATAATTTACGCAGCTAAAGTAATAGAAAGTTGCACTCACCTAGCTTGGAGACAAGGAAGGAAACTCAACCACTGGACGCTGAAACAAAGTGAAAAAAAGAGCACCTCTCTTTGCCCATAATTCCCATCTGAACCAAATTCCAAACTCTTCACCTAATCTAACTTGCGGTCAGATGTAGTCTTGTGTCCGTGCACCCCTCCCTCCATGAATATTTTCCACACGCGGCTTTCCGGATTTGTCCACATCACAAGTTCACCAAGGTACCTTCAGGCAAACAGAGAATCCAAGAGAGGGCTATGTCCCATTAAAGGCCTCCTCAGAAAGTACAAAGATTTTGAGTTAGCCCTGTCCAGCTCCCACTCTACACCCGTTGAAAAACAGCTTTGCCCCCATGTGAATTTTAGATGGGCTGCAAGCTAAGAATCCAACTTCCTTCCCTTCCCCACACATTAACGCCAAGAGTCATGGTATAGGACATGGCCATGCCTGACTGAAGGAAGAAAATGAAAGAGCAGGACAAGCTCACACTTTCAACCAAGGACACAGGTCTCACAACCTGACCACACTTGAATGGGAGAGTTGGTGTGAATTAGGGACCAGCAGCGAGAAGGTACCATAAGGGAGAGATTGCAACAACCAAGATCACACCTTGGTCCAGGCAGAAACAGGGATCATCCAAAGGAATAGGAGTGCCTTGATTTCGATGAGCAAGAAGCTGCTGGGTGGGCCGTGTACCCTGATCTTCAGGAGGAACCTACAACCACAGAACAAGTAATGATGGAAGCAAGAAATGATGACCCTCGGAGAATGAGTTTGGAGCAAACAGTTCCTCAATAACCTTAAAAAGAACTCTGTATATGTTGGGGGAGATTGGTGAAACCAGCACAAAGATTATCCCTGTAAAAACAGAAACTTTGGGGGGAGCTGTAGGAGGCTGTTTACAAGCAGGTAGAGATAAAGATTGGGGGAGAGATGTAGAGTAAAGGGTTAACTCTAACACGACTCTAACAATAGCTACTGAGCATGTGCATTAGGTGCTATATAATACTGATGTCACACAGAAGAGAAGAGCAGCGAGAGATGAGCAGTGGCTCTGTCCTCGTGCTTTGTAATCTTGTACATAGTTAAGTATGTAAACAAAGGTTGCTTTGAAAAAGGATCTTTGACTCCAGCCAGATCTCTTGCTAAGAGTAAGACAACCAACATCTTCCAAAATGAAAACAGAATTACCTGGAAAAACTCAGCAGGTCTGGCAGCATCGGCGGAGAAGAAAAGAGTTGACGTTTCGAGTCCTCATGACCCTTCAACAGAACTTGAGTTCGAGTCCCAACTCAAGTTCTGTCGAAGGGTCATGAGGACTTGAAACGTCAACTCTTTTCTTCTCCGCCGATGCTGCCAGACCTGCTGAGTTTTTCCAGGTAATTCTGTTTTTGTTTTGGATTTCCAGCATCCGCAGTTTTTTTGTTTTTATCTTCCAAAATGACCCAACAATAGCAGATAACCATCTTCTGTTACAAAGTTCTCCATTGTTTGTCTGTTGTTCTTTCTGTAAACCTTTCTTCCCTATTTAACGAAGCTTGTTTCCCTTTTATCTCTTTGAAATTTATCTTTTACAGTAAAGTGCATGACTGTTCCTTCTCCTTTTCGAATTTGAAATTGAAACTAATTGTGTTATGTTTTCTGTTTCCGAGATTGTCCTCCTACTCATATATTACCCACATCCCCTATTTAATTATCCAAAATTAGGCCTAGCACCATCTTAATGGACTAAAACGTACTGAAACTAATGTGCTGAATGTAGTGTAGTCACATTTGGTTTTAGTCCAGCATTTCCCTTTGAAGCCAGCACATCTCCTACAGTGGCTTCTCCTTCCTTATCTAGATATTCACTTTGTTCTATCCTCGTCCTCCCTTATGTTTGTCTATATGTATCTCCTTAGCAACATTATCCATTGGCAGGAAATCAGCTTTCTTATGTATTATGAACACATCCAGCCCTGTGACTGAATTTCCCTCAACTCCATAACTGCTTGTCCAAGTTGTGCATAAGTCCCGGAGCTTTCTTGAGCTTAAGACTGCCAAAACAGAAGGAAGCCAGGGTTAGAAGTGCAGAGGATATTTGCTGGCGCTCTGATACCAAAGGAGGTTTCAGGAGTGGGAAAGAGCAAGCCGTAGAGGAATTTAGAGATGAGAAGATGTATTTCAAATTACATTCTATTGTGGATCTGGGAACCTATGGAGCTTTGGTATGGGGAGCAGAAATGACCCCAAGACAAGGTTCAGGGCAGGATGTGCAGCAGAGCTCTTTGGGTTATTTGGAGTTTATGATGGGTGGAGAATGGGAGACAGGACATTGAAAAACTTGAGCCGGAAGGTGACGAAGGTTTGGATAAGGGTTGCAGCAGTGACAAGTGGGGCATTGCAAGGTGATGTGACTGAAGAGGCAATAAGCAGTGATTCTAAAGTACAGCTTATGCTTTGGAATTGAACTTGTCGCCACTAAGGCTTGAAGGAAGCAGCAAGGAAGAGGATGGTTTTGAGCGGGCCAAGGAGCAATTTTTTTGATGATGGAAGCCTCACATGCTGCCTTCTGAGTCATAAAATAGGTCATGTGGTACTGCATCTGCAGTGAGGGGGCTGGGCATCACTTGGAAAAATTAATACAGGTTGGCCCTCAGCCTACTTTGTAAGGGGGCCAAAGGTATACCTGCAAATCTATTTTTTTCCTTCGAGGTCCAGGTTGCAACCTAAGCCTGGACCCATGGGTAGGTACTACTTCTGCCATTCAGTTAACCTGCATGACTTGGCACAGTGGTCTGCTTTTGTTCTGTTGGCCCAGGGCAAGGGAGTCCTGGCTTGGATGTCCATGACCCCAGCATAGCTACTGATCTTGTTTGAGGTGATCAAAGAACCTCACGAAACATGGCAGGGAGTTCACCAGAGGAGTACTGGATTTTTGGTCCCCCATTCCTATTCTTCCAATCTCCTGGCTGCACAGTTTTTTTTATTCATTCATGGGCTGTAGGCTTCGCTGGCTGGCCCAGCATTTATTGCCCATCCCTGGTTGACCTTGAGAAGGTGGTGGTGAGCTGCCTTCTTGAACCGCTGCAGTCCATGTGGTGTAGGTACACCCACAGCGCTGTTAGGGAGGGAATTCCAGGATTTTGACCCAGCGACAGTGAAGGAATGGTGATATATTTCCAAGCCAAGATGGTGAGTGACTTGGAGGGAACTTGCAGGTGGTGATGTTCCCATCTATCTGCTACCCTTGTCCTTCCAGATGGTTTTGGTCGTGTGTTTGGTGCTGTCTAAGGAGCCTTGGTGAATGCCCACAGTGCATCTTGTAAATGGTACATACTGCTGCTACTGTTCATTGGCGGTGGAGGGAGTGAATGTTGATTGTGGTGCCAATAAAGTGGGTTGCTTTGTCCTGGATGGTGTCAAGCTTCTTGAGTGTTGAGGAAGCTGCACTCATCCAGACAAGTGGAGTATTCCATCACACTCCTGACTTGTGCCTTGTAGATGGTGGACAGGCTTTGGGGATTCAGGAGGTGAGTTACTTGTCACAGGATTCCTAGCCTCTGACCTGCTCTTGTAGCCACAGTATTTATATGGCTAGTCCAGTTCAGTTTCACGTCATTGGAAACCCCAAGGATGTTGATAGTGGGGGATTCAGTGATGATAACGCCATTGAATGTCAAGGGGTGATGGTTAGATTCTCTCTTGTTGGAGGTGATCATTGCCTGACACTTGTATGGCATGAATGTTACTTGCCACTTGTCAGCTCAAACTAGACATTGTCCAGGTCTTGCTGCATTTGGATATGGACTGCTTCAGTATCTGAGGAGTCACGAATGGTGCTGAACATTGTGCAATCATCAGCGAACATCCCCACTTCTGACCTTATGATGGAAGGAAGGTCATTGATGAAGCAGCTGAAGATGATTGGGCCGAGGACACTACCCTGAGGAACTCCTGCAGTGATGTCCTGGAGCTGAGATGATTGACCTTCATGAACCACAACCAACTTGCTTTGTGTGAGGTATGACTCCAACCAGTGGAGTTTTTCCTGATTCCCAGTGACTCCAGTTTTGCAAGGGCTCCTTGATGCCACACTCGGTCAAATGCAGTCTAAATGTCAAGGTCAGTCACTCTCACCTCACCTCAGGAGTTCAGCTCTTTGTCCATGTTTGAACCAAGGCTGTAATGAGGTCAGAAGCTGAGTGGCCCTGGCAGAATCCAAACTGGGCGTAGTAAGCAGGTTATTGCTAAGCAAGTGCTGCTTGATAGCACTGCTGATGACCCCTTCCATTACTTTATCGAGATCGAGAGTAACTGAGGGACCGTAATTGGCCATGTTAGATTTGTCCTGCTTTTTGTGTACAGGATATAGCTGGGCAATTTTCCACACAGCCGTGTAGATGCCAGTGTTGTCGCTGTACTGGAACAGCTTTGTTAGGGGTGTGGCAAGTTCTGGAGCACAAGTCTTCAGTACGAATGCCGGAATATTGTCAGGGCCCATAGCCTTTGCAGTATCCAGTGCCTTCAGCCATTTCTTGATATTACGTGGAGTGAATCGAATTGGCTGAAGACTGGCATCTGTGATGCTGGGGACCTCCGGAGGAGGCCAAGATGGATCATCTACTCGGCACTGCCAGCTGAAGCTTGTAGCAAATGCTTCAGCCTTATCTTTTGCACTGATGTGCTGCACTCCCCCATCATTAAGGATGGGAGTATTTGTGGAGCCTGCTCCTCCAATGAGCTGTTTAATTGTCCACGACCATTCACGACTGGATATGACAGGAATGCAGAGCTTAGATCAGATCCGTTGATTGTGGAATCGCTTAGCTTGGTCTATCACGTATACCAACGTGCTGCCACCTCTACTGGGTCTGTCCTGCCGGTGGGACAGGGCATACCCAGGGATGGTAGTGGTGGTGCCCACGGTGTTAGCTGTAAGATATTATTCTGTGAAATTGACTATGTCAGTCCGCAGTTTTTTTGTTTTTATGTCAGGCTGTTACTTGACTAGTCTGTGAGACAGCTCTCCCAACTTTGGCACAAGCCCCTAGATGTTAATAAGGAGGACTTTGCAGGGTCGGCAGGGCTGAGTTTGCCGTTGTAGTTTCCGGTGCCTAGGTCAATGCCAGGTGGTCCTTCCGGTTTCATTCCTTTTTTGAGACTTTGTAGCGATTTGATACAACTGAGTGGCTTGTTAGGCCTGTTCCTGAAGGCAACATAATGGTCAGTTTATTTACGCAGAAACTAAAGAGAAGGCTTGTGGGTTGGTGATACCCAGATAGGAATACATTAGCTGCTAAATGTTTATAATACATATAAAGAGTCATTTCGGGCAAATATTCACAGAGAAGCAGGAGTTACAGGTGGAGGGGAGGGGGCATAATGTCAGAACCTTCGAGTAAAGCTTTTGCTGTTATTCATTGTTGTAAACTTCTCCTCTATTTGCTCCACCTTCCCAAGGATCTCTTCTATCCTGGAAAGAATTGTGTGTATATCCTCAGAACCATCTGGGTAAATGAAGTTCTCTGAGCCTCAATCGGAGTAATCAGTGCTCAGGCTGCCCTGTTGAAAAATGTAGAAAGTGTATTTAGCATAAACAGTGAATATTGACACCAATGAGTTGGAGGAGGAGCAGGACCCTAAAGCAACCGTTTATTTTATAACAGATAGAGTCTCTTCAAACAAAGTCTCCTGATAACAGCAGGACTATTTGTCCTGAAAAATGCAGCGAATGGAGGATAGTTAAAATCTAGAGATAAAAACAAAAAAACTGCGGATGCTGGAAATCCAAAACAAAAACAGAATTACCTGGAAAAACTCAGCAGGTCTGGCAGCATTGGCGGAGAAGAAAAGAGTTGACGTTTCGAGTCCTCATGACCCTTCGACAGAACAGGGTTCTGTCGAAGGGTCATGAGGACTCGAAACGTCAACTCTTTTCTTCTCCGCCGATGCTGCCAGACCTGCTGAGTTTTTCTAGGTAATAGTTAAAATCTATCCTATTCACGTGGTGCAGTCTCCAAGCGTGATTGAGGGGGGTATTAACCAATCAACTTCATTCTTGCCAGGACTTGCGGTGTAACCCTTATTTTCATTAGTTTTGACAGGAAATGATTAGAAATGGATGTTTATCTTTTCTCTTCCCCATACTGAGAAAGTTAATTTTCACATCTGAATTTGTTCTTACCCTTCCCCTATGTCACACAGTTCACTCCATTGCAATCTAGCAGGCAATGATCAAGAAATCTGTTCGCAGACTTCACCCAATGCTGCTTTGGAGTTGCTCATCCACTGTGCAGCTTGTCACATTGTCAGCCATGACTCATTGGTAGCACTGTCACCTCTGAGTAAGAAGGTTGTCAACTCATTCCCCACTCCAGGGCCTTGAGTATGTAATCGAGGCTGAAACTTCAGCACATTGCTGAGGGAGAACTGAACTGTCATCCTTCAGATCTGATGTTAATCTAATGCCGTCTCTGTCCCCGCATGTCAACTTAAAAGATGCTATTGCACTATTTCGAAGAAATACAATATTTTTCCCTGAACCAACACCAAAGTAAAATAGATTACCTGGTCATTTATCTAATTTTGTTAATGGAGCCATGTTGCACACACATTGGCTAGCCCACCTTCTCTACACTACAACTATGGCTATAAACTTCAAAAATACTTCATCAGCTACAAAATGTTTTTGGACATATTGAGGGCAGGCAATGTGCTATATAAGTGCAAGTTCTTTCTTTCTTTTTGCTTTAGCATTAAGCATGGCCACATTGTCCTCCATGGTGGAATGGACAATGTTTACCAACGAATGTTATTCCGTGGAGCAAACTGCCAGTATCCTTTGAACTGCGCCTCAGCATGAACTAACATATCCAGGAAAAGAGTGAATTATAGTTATTAGGTAAAAGGTAAGGATTCACTGTTGTGGCCTTGACACGTTTCATATGGAAATACTAAAAGTTGACGGAACTTTTTCTAGGCGCTAAGCAGTAGAAATTGGACATAAAACAAGCAAAACGAGGCCAACTTCAGGAACCAGAGAAGATTTACTAGACTAATTCCGGGAGTGGTTGGGTTGTCTTATGAGGAAAGGTTGGATAGGTTAGGCTTGTATCCACTGGAGTTTAGAAGAGTAAGAGGCGACTTGATCGAAATCTTCAAGATCCTGAGGGGCATTGACAAGGTGGATGTTTGCTGTTGTGGGGGAATCTAAAACTAGGGGTCACTGTTTAAAAATAAGGGATTGCTCATTTAAGACACAGATGAGTAGAAATGTTTTCTCCGTGAGCGTTGTGAGTCTTTGGAACTCTCTTCCTCAAAAGGCAGTGAAAGCAGAGTCTGAATATTTTTAAGGCAGAGCTAGATAGGTTCTTGATTAACAAGATGGTGAAAGGTTATCCGGAGTAGGCAGGAATGTGGAGTGGAGGTTACTGTTGGATCAACCATGATCTTATTGAATAGCGGAGCAGGCTCGAGGGGCTGAGTGGCCTACTCCTGCTCCTAATTCGTATGTTTGTACGTTTGTATGTAGTCAGTGATAAAAACAAAATGCTGGAAAAAGTCATCAGACCCAGCAGCATCTGTGGAGAGAGAAGCAGAGTTTCGAGTCCAATATGGTTCTGCATTGGAACTAGGGAGAGGTAGAAATGTGACAGGTTTTATGCTGTTGAATAAAGGCTTGAAAGGGTCCAGCTTTCCAATGACACCTAAAAAAATTTCCAACTCAAAACTTGCTTGGGCCGATTTCCAGGCGACTCTGGCAAAGTCATGATGCTCACAAAGTCATGATGGCTAATGCCTATTTTAGCTGATAGCAGGTCCAGGCAAATTTCTACCCCTTAGTTCTCAACTTAAGATTAGTCACCAGGCCCTCACTCACTATCCCTTGGTGCGAACTCCAGTTTCTCTTCAGAAGCATTACACACAGCAGCATCAACACAACCCCCAGTATCCTGAAAACAAAGTATTGACTTGTGATCCATTCTTGTATCTGTGTCCTATCAATGACTGCAAAGCATATTGTTCTGAGGGGATATGGTAGACACCACTGATAAGCAGAAGGAAGATTCATCTCAATTAAGTCCTCTTCAAGCACTTCCATCCCAACTCTGGCCCACGCTGGTCTTGAAGGGCATTTTGAGTTTGCGCAGTTCAATAAGACATTCAGCAGAAAGAACAAACTGAGCATCATTTGAAAATGCATTCCCCAGCTAGGGAAAAATAGACTCATCTCCTCTTGGTCAAAAATCGGAACATTAAAATGTTTTTCATGATAAAGCAGGGCACAAAACACATGACATCATAATTGAGAACTATTTTGTCAATCTCTCTGTTACTGATGATGTCACTGTCAAGTCCAAATATCAATGACTTCAAACTCCTTGATATAATGACAATATTCTGAGTGTACTGCATCACTACTGCTGTTGACTGGTCCTTTGCCAGGGTTAATCGTTTTTTTTAATGAAGGAGAATAAAAAGACACTTACAAAGAGGTGCATCTGATCAAGGGTTATAGCCACATTCCTAAAGCAGTTTTTCTCCAGGTGGGGTATGCAGAACCAAGGGGGTCTATAGAGACTTTACAGGGAGTGCACAAGAGCTCAGTACGTGATTGGCTGGTGGCTAAAGACAGGTTTGGCACGAGCTAGGAGGCCGGATCAGAATATGGCCTCAACATGTCATGGGGTAGAATCTAGTTGAGGCATTGGGGGTCTCGCCTGTGGCTGGAGAGCCAGTGAAGAGACCCTTGCCTGCTGAACCATAAGCTAACCAGGCAGTGGCGAGGCCACTGATGGACCTTCCCCTGGAATCAAGGCCCTAGGTCAGAAGTCTCACCTACTGAAGCTGCCAGACACTCAGAGCAAAGCAGCTCTTGTGCTCAGCAGCACCACTGGGAAGCCCGTGGCTGCTGACGGAAGGACAGGCACCAGAGTCCCAGCGTGGCATTTTCCACACCCGCTGGCGTGTTCGGTGGCGTGAGTGGATAATGTGGCAAGAGGGCCAAAAATTGGTTTCACAATGTTGTGAAAGCAGTTTGCGATCGTTCACTCAGCCCATCGATGGCAGACCGTGTTCCCCACCATCCAATGTCAGGAGCCTCATTGTAACAGATCAGCATGTCGTTATAAGGCCAAACTCATCCCCCACCGCTGGATGGTCTGCTCACACCAGCGGGAAAACACGCCGGTGCGGAACACGTCTTGACAAGTGTGACGTGCAGAAGTCGGGACTTACCGCCAGAGCCTTTCTCACATCGTGGACATCCGAGGAGCAGAAGATACTGGAGCCCGACAGCAACTGGACCCTGGAGGAACTTCCATGGCCTGCTGGGTGGGTTCTCATGGACACAGCTCTGCTGCAAAGCAGCTCATCGAAGTTGGAAAGTCACCGTTGATGCTCACAATAGATGATGGTCGAAGGGGTGGGGGATCGACTGGGAGATGAAGAGATGTTGGGATAGGTGGCTATGAGGTTGTGGGGGGGAATGAAGGTGTCGAGGGGTGAGGTTTGGGAGCGAGAATGAAAGTGTTGGGGGGGTGAAATTGGGAGGGGGGAATGAACGTGTGGGAGTGGAGGTTGGGAGAGGGGACGGCGTATGGGGGGGAGGCGGGGTTAATGGGGAGAAGATGGCATCTGGGGAGGTAGGTGTGAAGGGGGGGTGGAAGATGTAAGGGAAGGAGTTCAGAGGGGGGAATGGGTGCAAAGAGGGGAGGGAGTATGGGTGGAGGAAGGAGTGTGGAGAGGGGAGGGAGTCTGCAGAGAGGAAGAGTGTAGGGAGGGGAGGGAGTAAGGGTGGAGGAAGAAGCAAGGGCGGAGGAAGGAGTCAGAAAGGGGGAAGGAGTAGGGCTGGAGGAAGGAAGGTGTCTGAGGGAGTCAGAAAGGTGAAGGAGTAGGGCTGGAGGAAGGAAGGTGTCTGAGGGAGTCAGAAAGGTGAAGGAGTAGGGCTGGAGGAAGAAGTGGGGCTGGAGGGAGAGGTAAGGCTGGAGGAAGGTGTCGGGAGGGGGAAGGACTGAGGGTGACAGAAGAAGGAAGGCTGTCTGAGGGAGTCAGGAAGGGAGAGAACCTAGCAGGGGTGAGTCTGGAGGGGTGGGAGGACTAAGGGGAGGGAAGGGGTTCCAGGGCGAAGGGGTTCTCAGGAGAAGGTGTCCAGAGGGGGGAAGGGGTCTGGAGGGATGACAAAGTTCCGGGGGGAGGGGTTCTGGAGGGGAAAAGGGGTTCCGGACGGGAAAAGGTCTGGATGGGTGAAGAGGTTGCGGGGGTGGTGGTGGTGGGAAGGGGTCCAGAGAGGGGGTGTCCAGGTGAAGGTGCAAGGGAGGGGTCTGATGGGTCTATGACTGCCTCCTAAGGAGTGATTTGAGGATGGATGTGGTACAAGGGAATGGTGAGAATGACCAAGGGCAGAGTGAGGCAGTAGGATGTGAGGGTGAGGGTCCGACGGCAGCGAGAGAAGGGACAGCGAGGGTGGTTGGTGGGGAATCGGAGGCAGACACGGACCCTGGGGGTGGGAAGGAGGAGGTCGGGGAGGTTAATGTGGGTTGGGGGAAATTTCTGGAAGAAAGAGAACGTGCACATTCACCAGGACATCCCTGAAGGAAAAGGTTTGTGGCTGGTAGGTCACAGAGGGGAGGTGGAAGATGATGCCGGGGGTGGTCAGCTGTGATGGGGGTAAGGAAATGGGTGACTGGGGGAGGGTAAAGGGCAGGGGAGCAAAAGTAAAACCAAATTAGCACCATGCTGTCCAAATTGAAAGTGAAACGAGAGTTATGGTGGGTGAGATCAGGTGCTGCATGGGAGTATGGTCAGTGGGAGTGCGGTCAGTGGGTGGGTGGAAACACAGGTCAGCTCAGATGGACAAGTGAAAACGACTCCCAGCAGTCCACATTGAAAACGCTCAGGACATTGGGTTGAGTGTGAAATGAGAAGCATCTGCGTGCGTGGGAGAGTTCCTGCACAAGATTCCACAAGGCCTTGCCACACGCACACACACACACTTCTCCTTCCAGAGTCACTGATGGGCTGGCTGCTCCCTCTGTAGTGACAAGAGGACAAGGATGAGGGGCTCATGGGCAAAGGGGACTCGGAGTGAATGGACAGCCGCTGAGATTCCCGAGTGAATGACCCGGTTCAGCTGCCGCTCCTCCTCCCTTCTGGTGCTTCAGGGCTCCAGCCTGACTCATTGAGGGGAAGGAGAACCTGGAGGGACATTGAGCTGCCCAGTTTCCCTCTTGCGTTGGGACTACAGGAACTCACTCTTGGCTGCCGTGATGGAGTGCAGGTCTGCGCACATCTCCGCATTCTGCTGGTCCAGGGTCTCCATGGTGTCCACCATCCTTCCCATGGAGACCTCCATACACGCACATGTGGGCACCACTCCATCAGAGAGCAGGCTGACACACTCCTCCTACTCACCTGCCACTCTGTTGAGGGCTCCAGCAGCTCTGTATGATGTTCCCCCACCTTGTGCTGACTCTCCATGAAGAGTTGGAAGGCATAATCCAGAGGTTCATCATCTGAATCGGACCTCACAGATGTCTCTTCTCCAGTCCTCCGAGTGCCGGGGAGCTCAGGTTAACCTGCCTCCTCCTGCTGTGGGTGCGTGTCCATGAGGTGATCACCAGATTGTCAACCCAAACCTACTCTAGATCTCGGTCCCACCGAGGTGTGTGTCTCTGCGCTGGTGCAGGGTGTGGGTAATCTCTGTGATGGGTCTTCCAGGCTGCTTATTCCCAGCTCTTCAATGGAGGAGGTGTCCTCTTGGCTGGAGGTGAGGACCTGGATGGAGCTGAGGGACTGGCTGAGGGTGTTGGTCACTTGGCAGAGCTCCCTGTGAACCAAAGTAGAGATAATTAGTGCATGGCAGCAGAGTCAAAAGCAGGAGAGAACTCACAGCTGCATTGAGAGAGGGATGATGTGGTGTAGGATCCTCACCAGGGTGTTTGCTACTGACCTCACTGTCACTGCAGGCACGATCCATGTCCTCACCAATTAGCGCGATGGCACACTCCTTAATATGAGTGAAGGGGCCTAATGTGGGCCACTCCACCCCCAGTCTGGGACCTCTCTCTGATGTGAGCCAGCTCCTCCTGCATGAAAACAGATGGAGAGAGAGTGAGCAGGACACATGACACTGAGTGGAATGTTTGTGTGGTGAGGGGAGCCATGGACAGGATGAGGACATGAGTTCCAGAGGATATGAGCCTGATGGAGATGTGAGGGTGTGTGTGAGAGTTAGTGGTGTTGCCCCTTGAGATGTGATGTCTCTGTGGATGTCTGATGGGTTTGTGAGTGTGAGAGTTGAGAATGATGAGAAAAGTGAGCTACCCTGGCGGAACAGATGAGACCATTCATCCTGTAACAGCACAGGGTGGCTGTCTTCTTTTGTGGGGCATTGGCGCTGCCCACCACTGCCAACACCTCCCATGGCTGGATTGGTGATGTTGCTGCCCATCCTGCAGCCAGAGTGGGGGGGGGGGGAGGGGCGCGGCAGGGGGGAGGTTTGTGTGTGTGTGTGTGTGGTGGTAGAGGACATCACGATGGGACTCCACAGCATCCAAAAGGCACTCGAGGGTGAACCTGGGGGCTGCAGCCTTCTTGCCTTTCGGGGCCATGTCTTCCATGCAGCAGTCACTGGTCTGGAAGTACTGAGACGTGTGCGCATGGCTGGACTTTAAAGATGGTGCCTAGCGTGATGAAGCGGCGAGGTGATGGCGTGGTGGGTGAATGACAGCCCGCCCGTCATTGGAAACAGCTTGATTCCCGGGAACGCTTGTTTAATACAGCAGGTTTGGGATGATACATCATTGGGGCCGATGGGTAAAACATCGTTTTACTTGCCCGCTACTGCACTTAGTGCAAATCTGGGACCATTCTGCCCTCAGGATCTCGGAGTGACCCAGGCCACAAGTAAGTAATGAGAGGGCACAGGGGTTTTGGCGGAGAATGGATCGGCGGTGGGGGGGGCGCGGAGGGAGTCATCAGCAAAGGCGGGCGGTTGGCTCTCAGAGCGCCTCCCCTTCCTGATGTCAGGTCTCTCGATCAAGCACTGAGTCCCTTTGATCGAGGGAGCCTCCCTCCCCGAAGGTGACAAGCTGGCTGCACAGTTGCACCTGTCGTGCATGGCGCATGGCAACAGGCCCACTCACCATTGGGCAAATAACAGCGGCAGTGGGATGAGGCCTTTAAGTGGTCATTAATTGGCCTCTTAAGAGCTTCAGTTGGTGGCAGGGCAGGAATGTGCCGTCCAGCACTTAATTTGGGTGGAGGAGGGAAGGCAGCGAGGTTCGGGTAAACCACCATCCCACCTAAGTACATGGCCTTCCTGCCTCCGAGCTCACCACCAGGGAGAGCACAAGATTCCAGTCATAGGGCCATATTGGCATAGAAGGAGGCTATTTGACCCATCAAGTCCATGCCAGCTCACTGTACAACAACCCAGTCAATCTCATTCCAGTGTTATGTCCCTGTTGCTCTGCAAGTTTATTTCCTTCAAGCGTCCATCCAATTTTCTTGTGAAATCATTGATCATCTCCACTTCCACTACCTTCGTAGGCAGCGAGTTCCAGGTCATTATCACTCACTATATAAAGAGGTTCTTCAGCATTGCCCCACCACCCCACCATATCCCTTGCCCAAAACACCAGAACCTTTAATTTGTGTCCCTTAGTGCTCCATCAGCTCATGGGAACAGCTTTTGTTTGAATACCGTATCTAAACCTGTTGTAACCTTCAACACCCCAATCATATCTCTCCTCAATCGCCTTTACCCAAGGGAAACAACCCCAGCTTTTCTAACTTAAACTTGTAGCTAACTTCCCTCATTCCTTGAACCATCCTGGTAAATCTCCTCTGCACCCTTTTAAGGGCCCTCACATTCACTTAAAATGTGGTGACCAGAACTGGACAAATACTCTTGTTATGGCTTCTCAGAGCTTTTTAAAGGATCAGCATAACTTCCCTGCTTTTGTACTCAATACTTAACATAGAAACATAGAAACTAGGAGCAGGAGTAGGCTATTCAGCCCTTCGAGCCTGTTCCACCATTCATTATGATCATGGCTGATCATCCAACTCAATAAC
Source organism: Carcharodon carcharias (assembly GCF_017639515.1). Taxonomy (NCBI): domain Eukaryota; kingdom Metazoa; phylum Chordata; class Chondrichthyes; order Lamniformes; family Lamnidae; genus Carcharodon; species Carcharodon carcharias. The sequence continues at coordinate 118,356,894 of NC_054483.1, read as the reverse complement.
CAGCTCCCGCTTTCTCCCCATACCCTTTGAACCCTTTCACCCCAAGGGCTATATCTAACACCTTCTTGAAAACATACAATGTTTTGGCCTCAACTACTTTCTTGGTAGTGAATTCCACAGGCTCAGCACTCTCTAGGTGAAGAAATTTCTCCTCATCTCATTCCTAAATGGTCTACCCCATATCCTCAGACTGTGACCTCTGGTTCTGGTCTCCCCCACCATTGGGAACATGCTTCCTGCATCTACCCTGTCTAGTCCTGTTAGAATTTTATAGGTTTCTATGAGATACCCCCTCATTCTTCTGAACTCCAGCAAATGTAATTCTAACCGACTCAATCTCTCCTCATATGTCAGTCCCGCCATCCCAGGAATCAGTCTGGTAAACCTTTGCTGCACTCCCTCTATAGCAAGAACATCCTTCCTCAGATAAGGAGACCAAAACTGCACACAATATTCCAGGTGTGCTCTCACCAAGGCCCTGTATAATTGCAGCAAGACATTCCTGCTCCTGTATTCAAATCCTCTCGCTATGAAGGCCAACATACCATTTGCCTTCTTTATCGCCTGCTGCACCTGCATGCTTATCTTCAATGACTGGTGTACGAGGACACCCAGGTCTCGTTGCATATTCCCTCTCTCAATTTATAGCCATTCAGATAATAATCTGCCTTCCTGTTTTTGCTACTAAGGTGGATAACCTCACATTTATCCACATTATACTGCATCTGCCATTTGCCCACTCACTCAACTTGTCCAAATCACACTGAAGCATCTCTGCATCCTCCTCACAGCTCACCCTCCCACCCAGCTTTGTGTCATCGGCAAATTTGGAGATATTACATTTAGTTCCCTCATCTAAATCATTAATACATATTGTGAATAGCTGAGGTCCCAGCACCGATCCATGTGGTTTTATTTATGAAGGCCAAAACCTCATTTATTTTGCTAACTATTCTCTCAATATATCTTCACACCTTCAAAGGGATCTATGCACATGCATGCCCCCCAACACCCGAGTCCCCCCATTCCTGAACACTCTTTAGAACTATGCCACTATGTCTATATTGCTTCTCCCTACCCTGCCTGCCAAATGGCATCATCTCACATTTCTCTGTATTAAATTGCATCTGCAACTTGTCTGCCCATTCTGTTAGCTTAGCCAGTTTGAATCATCCTCACTGTTTGCCACACCTCCAAGTTTGGTATCATCAGCAAATTTTGAAATTTTATTCTGTATTCCAATATTCAAACCATTTATATATAATTGAGAAAAGCTGTGGTCCAAGCACTGACCCTTGAGGAAGACCACTGTCTATCATCCTCCAGTCTGTAAAACAACCATTTACCATGACTCACTCTTTCCTGTCTTTATGCCAATATTTTTATCCAAGCTGACACTGACCCCCTATTCTATAAGCTTCAATTTTGTTAACCAGCCTTTCATGTGGCACTTTATCAAACATTTTCTTAAAATCCATAAAGGCAACGTCTAATATATTTCCCTCATCAACCTCCTCATTACTTCATCAAAAAATTAAATTAGATTTATCAACAAGATCTGCCTTTTACAAAATATGCTGGTATCCTTAATTAACTTAAACCTCTCCAAGCACATTTTAATTCTTTCGTTGATAAACGCTTACCCACCATTGGTGTTAAACTGACTGGCCTGTAGTTACTGGGATGGTCCTTACACACTTTTTTTGAATAAGTGTATCACATTTGCCACCTTCCAAACTTCTGGCATCTCCCCCATATCTAGGGAAGATTGGAAGATTATGGCAAGCTTTCCACTATCTCCACCCCCACTTTCTTTAGAAGCCTGGAATGCAAAACATCAGGAACAAGCGACTTATCCACTATAAGCATCGCCAGAATTTCCAATATATCAATTATTGCCCATCTGTTACTTCTACTAACTCCACTTCTACCGATATTTTGTCAGCATCCGCTTCCTTAGTGAACACCAATACAAAGTACTCAGTAAGCATTCTAGACTTGCCCTGCGCTTCTAAGCATATATCACCCTCTTTGTCTCTAACAAAGACCCAACCCTGCCTCTTACTACTTGCTTACTGTCTAACTGTCAGTGGAAGATTTTTATTTTACTGCCTTTCTGCTCTCATATTCAATCTTTATGAGTGGGCTGGCTGCATCATTTCTTGGGCAGCTTGCATAGAGGAATATTGAGAGCATTAGGAAGATTGTCAAGAAGACCTACAGCTGCCAAGGCTAATGGTGGGTGCAAGGTAAGTTCAGCCTTGTACAAGAGTGGGGAGTTTAAAAAAGAATACTTAATTATTTAGGCTCAAAGAAAGGGCACCAAGATACAAGTTCCCCAAGGTATTGTGAGTATTTGCATTGAGAGGCTACAGTTTTTGTGGGCCACACAAAAGAGATCAATGTGACGCATAAGTAAAAGAAAGACTTACATGAGTAATGGGAAAGCAGTTTTATAAAATTCATTATTTGGAATGTAATTAGTGAGCTCCTAGGCATAAGCTATCAAGGGCACTGTTCAGAGTCATACATGAGCCCAAAGGAAGATGGTTGTTGTTGAAGGCCAATCATCTTTTACAACCGCAGAATGCCCCAAACACTTCACACATCTAGTAAAGCTCTGCTGTAATGTAGGAAACACTGTATCCAATGCACAGCTAACTCCCAGAGAAAGCAACCTGGTAATGATTAGATAATCTTTTTCGCCTCTACAATGTTGATTGAGGGATCAATATTGGCCAAGACACCAAGGGTAAGTCCTCTGCTCGTCTTTGAAGTAGTGCTGCAGGAACCTTTAACAGCCACCTGAGAGGACAGGCTGGGGCTAGGCTTAATGATTCATCTGACAGTGCATCTCTCCCTCCCACATTGGAGTATCAGCCTGTCTTTGGTTTTTGTGCTCAGCTTCTGGAGTAGGATTATGAACCCACAACCTTCTGACTCAGAAGCAGGAGTGCTAACAATTGAGTCACAGTCCTGCTGTGCCACCAGGAATGGCATTACATTGACATGCACTCGCATGGGGAAGGGTGTGGACTGGCTGTGCATGCTAACACTTTCTAACATCTGAGGGCATTTTCATTTGTTTTGTCAAAGTAATCCAAGTGAAATCGACCAAACCAGCACTTAAATATCAGAGAATTTTAAATGCAAGTTACATCAAGTGCGAATCGAGCTTCCACAGTCTTCAGCACTGGTTTAAATATTATTCCACCCACAAAACTGGCTACACCCCCCATCAAAATAATATGCATCAATTTGCAGCCATTTGAGGAGGTTCATCAAATTGAGGTGCTATCAAGAGTGAGTAAGCACTAATAGGTAGGTTTCAACAGGTTTTACATATTAAAAAATATAAGGAAGTGACTAGTTTACATAAATGAAGCTAATAAATAAATTAGTATTTTCTTTAAGTCATTTTAAGTGATTTAAAATCAGGTTACTCACAATTGAAGCACTAGACAATCTTATTAAAAATGCTTATTGTCTGTCATAAGCATAGTTTCATTTTAATAAAACTGCACTAGGTTACCACTCTTAAATACAGACTAAATATTTTTTAATGCAAAGGGGAAGATCAAAACTATTTTTTTTGTTATCTTGGCCAATTGTGCTTGTTCATGGAAGATTTTACATTTGTGATTACGCAAATAAACGTTAGCGGATACTGGAGCTGTTGCCAAACGAGCAGAATTTCAAGTGCAATTTGCTCCCAGTTTCCTGATTGTGCTAACGGATGAACCCAGTTTACAACTGCTGGGAACAAACACATACAAGTGAGGGAGTTTCCGATTTGATACAAGCAGTGCTGCTGAAGAGTCATACGGACTCGAAACGTTAACTGTGTTCCTCTCCGCAGATGCTGCCAGACCTGCTGAGTTTTCCCAGGTATTTTTGTTTTTGGTTTAGTGCTGAGGAAGTTGGGGAGGAAGAGTTTAAAGCTCCCACAGCCCAGCAAGTATCCTCCATTTCGTTCTCATTGCTAACCTTAATCACACTCTCCCGCAATAACACTTGGCACACCATGGTAGCACAACACACACACTATATCAGCATATTATGTCTTTTCCTGTAGCACTATTTCAAAGAAGTGCAGGGAATTATGCCCAACGCCCTGGCCAATACTTATCTCCCAATTAACATCATTAAAACAAATTGTCTGGCCATTATCACATTATTGTTTGTGGGAGCTTGCTGTGTGCAAGCATGACAACAATGACTTCGGAAATACTTCATTGGCTGCTAAGTGCTTTGGGATGTCCTGAGGCTGTGAAAGGCACTATATAAATGCAAGTCTTTCTTTCTTTGTATCTCTTAATTGGCATTCTGGCCTATAAACAGCTGTTCCTCTTTGACGCAAGTCTTCCTGAAATGTAGCTGTATAGTAGCTGTTATTAACCAGCCAACTGGTCAAACCATATCCTTGGTCTGGGGCAAGAGCCACTGTAAAATTGTAATGATAGATTAAGGCCGCAGTTCTTGTCCATGTATCAGGAAGGATTCTCGATGGGGAGTCAAACACTTGGAAGGTTATCAAAAGAGTTATATGAACATACAAAATCACAGGCAAAACCAGGCGATGCTATACAGAACAAGAATCCTCAATCTGGGATTTGCAGCCCCCTCGGGATCCATGAGAAAGTTTCAAGGAGTCCACCATAAATAACCTCCAGGATTTAAAAAAATACAAAAATTCCCTGCCATGTGAAGGTGGGATCGAGCTGAGCAAGGTGGTAGCTCCAGCCCGGTTCTGACCTCTCTTTGCCCTCTTCTGACTGCCTGTGCAATGAAGGCAGCAGTTGCTGGGGAGAGAGGCGGTGGTCATTGGTCGCTGAGCACAGATCCCCCCCGGTTCGAGGTCTCCATCGTCCACTCTCCTTTCTGCAGCTGCCATGCACTGTATATGTCGACCACCCAACATCTGGGAGCAGTGGCATGGGCAGGGGCACCAGTATTTCCTGCAGTGCCAGAATAACAGTAGCAGCATTAACATGGTGAGTAGGAACGAAAGTGCAGTGGGAATTTTTAGACAGAAAAAAATAATTTTGTTACAGGGATGGGGTCTGTGGAACTTTTATAACATAGCAGGGCGGCGCATCAGAAGCAAGAAGGTGGAGAATCCCTCTATGGAAGATCCCACATTAAAGTCATGGAGCTCAACTTCCTGGTTCCCTGTTTCATCTTTTTCTAACCTTGCATTAAAATTTTGTCTTTTTAATATCTTTCCAACTATATTTCTTCACATGATCTTGATGCACCCTACACCCAATGCAGGGGAGGCAGTGGCATAGTGGTATTGTCACTGGACTGGTAATCTGGAACCCAGGGGTAATGCTCTGGGGATCCAGATTTGAATCCTGCTACAGCAGATGGTGGAATTTGAATCCAGTAAAAATCTGGAATTAAAAAGGCTCATGATGACCATGAAACTATTGCCAATTGTCATAAAAACCCATCTGGCTCACTAATGTCCTTTTGGGAAGGAAATCTGCTGTCCTTACCTTGTCTGGCCTACTTGTGACTCCAATGACAGCAATGTGGCTGAAATACCCTTCGAGAAGGGCAATAAGGGATGGGCAATAAATATTGGCTGACACCCACTTCCCATGAACGAATAATAAAAAAATGTTAGTCTTTAGCAGGCTGTCTAAACATTTATTGTAGTCCCAAGAGTTGGTGTTTAGCTTAACACTGCATTGTGGCTACTTTACAGATAAGTATAAATACCATGTAATCAATTTTGAGTTCTTTATTTTGCCTTTGCATGGTTAGTCTTTGTTAGCAAAGCATACCAGCTAATGTTAGGATATTGTAAAATGGCAGTTAAAGTGTAGTGGATCAAAATCTACTGCGCTTTTTTTCTAGAAACACTAGGCAAAAGGGAAGATTGTAGAATCTGCCCAATTTTCATAATGGAGTCAATAGCATGAAGAATGGATTGGTTCTACAAGGAGTACAACTCGGGGCGGGGGGTGGAATCCATTCCAGACTATCGCCCAAGTGGTGAGGATGAAAATTCACTCAAGTCTCTGGTGTGTCATTTGTCGGCAGTACTTAAGCAAGGGCCAGATCTGGGAATTACTAGAAGCAGAGCTCCTGCTGCAAGCTGCACATCTGCTTCCTCTTCCTCTTCCACTTCCTCTGCTATTACTACACCATGGGCCTGTTCTTTGTCCTCCTGCATTCTCTCTTTGTAGTGAGAAGCTACACAGAATACAATAGACTGTGATTGTTTGGACATCTGCACCAGGCTATTGGGGAGCACACCAGCTGAGTTGTCCAAATAGTAGAATCGTTGCCGTGTTCCACTGCAATTCTGCTTAATATTATGCGCCTCTCTGAATTTACATTCCACTGCCACTGTGGGTTTCTCGGCAAAAATCTTAAACGTTGGCTGCAGAAGTTAAGACTAGTCTCCCAGCAGTCATCCATCTGAGTTTCCAAATAATACAGGCATCATGGACTATGATATGATGAAGTGGAATTACATTAATAACCAGTTAATCTCTTTTCAATGGTTATTGTTGAGGGCTGAGATCAGAATACCTGCTCAACTTCTAATAATGCCCATCCTGGGATAGGGGGACAGATGCTCTACTTTAAAATCTCACTTAAAGTCAGTACTTCAAATACTATGACACTCGGTGGGGTTAATTTTCACCTTCACAGAATGGATCAGGATGGATCATCATAGGACCTGCAGTTCTTATTTGTATAATGGCTCTTCCAGTTACTACACAACTAGTAAAGATGAAAATGACAACACCCCCAACCCCCAGCACCCACATCCCCTAAACCAACCCCACCCCCTCCGCCGCCACCCCCCCTCCCCCCCCCCCCCCCCCCTCCCCCAACTCCCTTCAGTGCTGCAGTTAAATGTCAGTCTATATTATGAACTCAAACCCTAGTATTGAATGTGGAACCCATAACCTCTTGAAATGAAGGCAAAACTACTAGCGACTGAAGCAAGCTAACCAGCGTATGGTTCAACCATGACAAGTGGTGCCCTCAGCCCTAGGTCACTGGGAAGTAATGAGGACTGCGCTGGACCACAAAATTACACACACTAAATAAATATCATGTTTTTAAAAGTCTGCCCAACCAAGCGGGAGTTTTGATGTTTGTGCGGTCTCGCTGTGTGCAAATTACATGCAGCATTTATCAAGATAACAGCATTTACTGCACTTTATAGTGATTCATTGTAACTGAAAGATTGACAGATGTTTCTGAGAGGTGTAGCATAATAAGGTGCTTCATCAATGCAAGCCTTTTCCTTCTACAAAATGATTGTTCTCAGTTGTAAACATGTAACTTACATTTTATAGACGAAATATTTGAGAAGCTAACAAAAGTCTACAGATATTTATCTGATCGATCTGATCACTGTGGTCTAACCTCTACATATGTCAACAGATGGTAACCAAATATGAACCCTTTTAGAACAGGGCTCTAGGAGTGTTTCTGAATAAAGAGTTTAATTATCTACAATTTTCCCCCTTTCTAAAGGGTTGGGCATATATGAACTGTGTTTTAGTGTCTTAAATGTTGGACGGGGACAATTATTTAAGATAGCTGCTTACACTGATGATCATTTCCTCTCCTGCTTTAATGGAGTTTCATCAGTGTTAGCACAATCATAACAAATTGCACCTATATCTGTTCTCTTACGCACTCCCTTGGGATCAAGGATGACTTGCATGATAAGTAAAAGGCCCAGTTACCATATGCTTCAGAGAAGGAGTAGACTGCTCATTTACTATCATGTTTGTATTAGGAATCTATATAGTGCCTTTAACACAGAAAAAATATTCCATGATGCATCAAAGAGTGAGATCCCAGGGCCAGAGGATACATGTTAGATATCATGGAATATATGCTGAAGTATATATTTACTTTAAAGTGAACCTAATGATGAATGAAGAGCTGGCTTATTGAAGGTACAATTCGTATAGCTGGATAGACGGCCTTACCTGTATTGTATGAATTGAAGTTGGTTAGTTTATCATATATTTGCAACATTAAATAAGCAATTAATTCAGGAGGCATGCAGGGAATTTTCTTGAAGCTGCTCCCACTCTGATAGGTTTACACTGCACTTATGGGCAAGTTGCAGGAAAAGCTGCAAGGAAATTCTGGGCCATGGAATCTGATCAGCTGCCATAACCAGTTGGAATGTTGATTAGAAGAACAAAAGGGAGATCACTGCCTTAGACATTTCATGGCATTGTGACAAAATGGTCAATCAGCATCTTATTTCGTGTATCAGACAGGAGGCTTTGGGGGTACCTCTTGCTATCACATCAAAGGAGAAGCATTTCCGTTCGAACGATAACTTTGATTGACAGCTCAGTGGGCCAAATTCTGAGACTTGTTTCACTGGCAATAAAAAATTAGCTAGACACAATAATAATGAATGCTTCCAAATTGTGGGCAGAGATTTTCTGTTGTCATGGGACCTGCCACTGGAGATTTGGTGGCCCAGCCAAAAGTCCATTCACTTTCAGTGGGACCAGACGATCCCAGTGGTGATGGGGGGGGGGTGGTGGTGGGGGGCCAACGGGGGCTGGAAAATCCTGCCCATGATAATTAGGTAGGCTAATGGCAGGTTAGCCTTTATCTCAGAGGGTGAATTGCAAAGAGAGTCAAGGTACAATTGTGTAAAACCCTGATTAGACTGCATCTTGGGTATTACGTTCCGTTCTCAGTGCAATGTCTCAGGAAGGATTCATTGGCCCTGGAGGGGGTGCAGTCCAGATCCACCAGAATGATGCCGGGGCTAAATGTGATTAAATTATAAAAGCAGGATGCATAGACTGGGCTTGTATTCCTTCGAATACAAAAGATTAATGGGTAACATAATTGACTTGTTTAAAATTATTAAAAATTTGGCAGGGTAGATAGAGAGAAACTATTTCCTGGGATGGGGAGTTAAGAACAAGGTTGGGGGGGGGCATATCCTTAAAATAAGATAGGCCATTCAAGGGTGATGTCAGGAAGCACTTCCTGCAAAGGTATTGGAAATTTGGACCTCTCCCCAAAATGCCTTTTGAGGCTGGAGGCCAATTGAAAATTTCAAAACTGTGATGGATAGATCTTGGCTAGACAATGGCATCAAGAGCTGTGGGCCAAAGGCAGGAAAATGGAGTTGAGGTACCAATCAGCCATGATCTAATTCAAAGACAGAACAGGCTTGGGGGCCGAAATGGCTTCTTCCTATTTCTTTGTGTCTAATTGGGGTTGACAATAATTGCTGACCTTGTCAGCAATGCTCTCGTCCCAAGAATCAATTTTTAAAAACATTTTGGGTAAAAATAGGCATGTCAAAGGGGAAAACTTGTAAATTGGAAAGCTACAGAACTTGCCGAATAAGTTTATCAGTCTGACTTTATCTGTTTTCCACTTCACAAGCCTAAGAAAATGTGTGTAGGAGGAAGCAGATTTGCTTAATTTACATCCATTTGATTTGAACTGTGAATTATTTTCTGTCAGCAAGGATCTGTTGCCTTATTTCAAATGTGCATAAACCTTATATCTCTTGCTAAAAGTCAGGTCAGAGATAACTTGTCAATCTCATTTCTTGTAATCATCTCAAACTGGGAAGCGCTTTAGAGAAAAATACATTATACAACTGAATCTTCCAAAGAGAGCCTGATAATTTGTAAATCTTATCAACTGGGATCATAAGTATATTTGAAAAAAAACATTGTTCCTTCTTTGCAGTGCTACATTTATACAAGAGAATGTTTGACTCAATTTAAAAACAAAGTTACTTTTTCTAATCAGACAACGCAGTGTACGACTGTATGGCTAGCTCATGATATCATTTCCTGGTGGCAGATTTTTATCACTGGGTCAGATGTCTCATTAACCTTTAGCAAAGGGAACCACTAAAACCACAAATTGGCAGCAGCCTTCACACTCTTGGGTTATTTTTAAAATCAGACAATTTAACTTTGACGTATGATGCTGCAATTATACTACAGTTACCACTCTCAGACCACTACTTGTAGCAAGATACAACTGGCAGAATGCAGTTATACCGCTGACTGCAACTTGCACTGAATTTAGCGTCCGCCCATGCACATACATGCAAGTACACAGAACGTGGTTCCTGGGCAGCTGATTTTTAAAGTTAAGAAAGCACAAGCCTTAATCTAATGTTAAAAACTTTGAAAAATAAGTTTGTTGATATATTGGAAGATTTTAGTCCAGAAGCCTCCAGTCAGCAGCAATCACCCCAAAATCGTCGCTGAATGTGAAGATTGCTGCACCAACCTTTCTGGTGTCCTTCCATCTGGGAACAATACTTTAGCACAACCTTTCATGGGGGAGGTCAGCCAGCGCAAGAGGGACAGGTAAAGAGGAGCAATATAGACAGCACACCCCCTTTTCATGAAACAAAAACAAAAATAGCTGGAAAAACTCAGCAGGTCTGACAGCATCTGTGGAGAGTAATACAGTTAACATTTCGAGTCCGTCTGACTCTTCAACAGAACTGAGGAAATATAGAAATGAGGTGAAATACAAGCTGTTGATGGGGGGTTGGGACAGGAGAGACGAGTAGGGGGCCAGTGATCGGTGGAGGAAAAGAAGAGATTTCCAAAGATGTCATAGACAAAAAGGACAAAGAGGTGTTGACGGTGGTGATATTAGCTAAGGAATGTGCTAATGGTGACATTAAGGTAGAAAGCAGGACAAGCAAGGTACAGATAGCCCTAGTGGGGGTGGGGTGAAGGGATCGAAATAGGCTAAAAGATAGAGATAAAACAATGGATGGAAATACATTTAAAAATAATGGAAAAAGGTGGGAAAAGAAAAATATATTAAAAAATTATAAATTATTGGAAAAAGGGGGATCGGAAAAGGAGTGGGGATGGAGGAGAGAGTTCATGATCTGAAGTTGTTGAACTCAATGTTAAGTCCGGAAGGCTGTAAAGGGTCTAGTCGGAAGATGAAGCTCTGTTCCTCCAGTTTGCGTAACCCCTTTTCATGACATCAGCTTCCACATTCAATTAAACGTTTTAAGATCTCAAAGGTTTTCAGTGAGTGAGTGGGTGGGTGGGCGAGTGGGGGAGTAGGTGGGTGAATGGGTGGGTGAGTGAGTGGGTTGGTGGGTGGGTGGGTGGGTGAGCAGTTGAGTGAGTTCGGTGGGAGAGTAGGTGGGTGAGTGGATGAGAGTGTGGGTGGGTGAGTGGGTGGGTAAGTGAGTGGGTTGGTGGGTGGGTGAGTGATTGAGTGAGTTGGGTAGGAGAGTAGGTGGGTGAGTGGGTGAGAGTGTAGGTGGGTGAGTGGGTGGGTGAGTGAGTGGGTTGGTGGGTGGGTGGGTGAGCGGTTGAGTGAGTTCGGTGGGAGAGTAGGCGGGTGAGTGGGTGGGTAAGTGAATAGGTGAGTGGATGGAAGATTTACTAGCTGAGTGACAAATTACACTTCAACTTTAAACTGATCCTTACAAAAGAAGCAGCAACAGTCATGGTCTTGTGAAAGATTCTATGTTTCTGGTTTGTTTCTGTGTGCTTTAGGGGCTGAGACCAGGCCCTGGTTGAAGGACTACTGCTCTCGGCTTGCCCAGGGCTCCAATGCAAGCAGATGGAGGACAGGCTGTGGATGCTCAGCTCTAGGTTTCTTTGGACGGCTGGAGTTTTGGCACGAAAAGTGTGACCAGGTGACTGGTGTACTGCTGTTTTGGCATGGAAACCTGACCACAGGACCTGGAGGTGGGGGAGGTGCGTTAGCAAAAATGAACCCACATGACAAGGTTAGCCCAGAGTTGAAGAGGCATCAGCTGAAATGTTGTTGTCAGCTCCAAACAGCTGGAGATCAGAGAAGCCCAGGAGCAGTTGTCAGCTCAGTGAAGCTGAAGTGAAGCTTTCTGCTCTGTGAAGTTGGCAGTTGCGGCAGACTGGAGCCTTTAGTGGTTGCTCAGTAAAGTTAGATGGCTGGGATCGTGCGGGTGGTTGGATGCTGGAGTGCAGCCTGACCAATCAAGTGGGATGCAGTATTAGATGAAGTGATTGAGCGGCTGGGAGGTGAGCAGTCACTGGGTCAGTCTGAGCTGGAGCCTGGTTGTCTGACAATTCATTGCAGGCAGAAGAAGCAAGAGGTCTTCCAGCCTGAGATGGAGTTGCTGTCGAGGGAAATCAGAGACTATATCCTCAAAGAAGAGCAGCTGAAATCCTTTCTGAGGTGGACAGAGTTTGAAAGAATTTTTGTGGTTGACAGTGATTATTGACATCTGGATGGGTTGCTGAGAAATTCATGGAATCTGTCTTGGTTGTGTCTGCCATTTAATATGCAGTTGGTGGTTTGTTCGACCACAGTTTGCCTGATACCCTGTTTACCTCATGCTATTTCAGTATATTAGAGTATAAGATAGATAGCATTGACTGTTTACCTTATTGACTCTTGTATAGTAAAAATTCTTCTGTTTGTTTTAAACAGGTCAGGTTACTGGAGGTTACAGGGGTTTTGTCTGGAAGAGAGAAGTATTCCCTTGCTCCTCCAACAAAACAAGTAAGCAAATTAATATCTTGAGAGCTATTGGATCAGTTCTGCTTTTGATCATGGCTGATGTTACGATTTGCTTGATGAAAGAAAAAGTATTAATAGGGGGTATTCATGGGACATATGAACCTGTTCCCTTGTGGAGAGCTAATTTACAAAATATGGAGAGTTAATTTACAAATGGAATTGTTACTGCAGAATTGTTCCTAGTTTACCTATGGAAGAGATAGATTTTATGTTAGTTAAGATTTGGCAGGCTTGTAATTATCAGCATCTCTGAGAGTTTCAAGGGAACATTTGTGGTGAGAGAAATGGAGACTTTTCAGGAGGAACATCCCAGACTGTTCCTCAATTGTGCAGTAACTAGAGGCCAATCTCGTAAGGCTGGACAGGATGAAATGGGAAAATGACTAGCCCAAGGTCAAGAAACGTTAGTATCAAGAATGTCAAAGGCTGCATGAGGAACTAGGATCTGTTAAAGAAAAACTGATCAGTGTAGAGAACCAGCTTTATAGTTGTTTGGTAGTACAGAACTTGAGTATTGCTGAAACGAGAAATGTCTATAAGATTTTTGCCTTGCATACATCAGGAGTATTGGTATATTTGTGAAGTGTCCTGTTGAGTGCAAGATGAAAAGCTTTGACATATCCCTTTTTTCAGCAAGAACCAACTTTCATGTGCAAATGATGAGTTAGCTAATGAAAATCGAGAACTGGTGAGAGTACTTGAGTGTTATTCACAGTAAGTAGAACACTTGAATGGAGACTTGAAATGTCTAAGGGATAAACTTGTAGAAGCAAGTTCAACAAAGGTGGATCTTCAATTAAAACTTGATGAGCTTCAAGGAGCAGGAGTCTCTATTAAATATCCTGAAAAACATCTTGAACAGGAAAAGGAGTTACTGATGAATCGGAACAGTGGATTAATCGCAGAACTAAAACCAAGGGCAGAACCTTTCACTTGGCGAGCAGAGGCAGGCCCACACGGTGATGTGTAAAATGATGCGTGGTGATGTCGGGCGTGCGTTCCCAATGTCACTGCGTGCCATTCTGATCTTTTGTTTGGTGGGCGCGCACCAGAGTCAGCTGCGCGCATGCCAAACTGTCAAAGGCCTGTTAAGACCATTAATAAAACAATTAACCAATCTGACAGAGCTGTCTGTCCAACCTTAAGAGCCCAGGGGACCTTCGCATTTTTCATGAATCCTCACCCATGGGGTGGGGTGAGGTTTCGTGAAGGGTTTATTAATTAATAAATATTTTTTATACATTTCATAAATGCTGTCACATGAGGGGACATGTGTAAATTATTTTCTACCTTTTTTATAAATAAATTCTCATACTGAAATTAATCTCCCTGAGGCAGCTCCGTGCCTCAGGGAGATTCCTGCACTCTTTCACGCACATGTAGGCCCCAACTCTCTTTCCTCCTCCTGCCCACACAGGTAGCGCCGAGCACTACCAGGCGTGCGTCACACTGGGTGGGCCTTATTTGGGCCCGCCCACGTAAAATAGCGGCACGCAGCCAATCATGAGCAGCAAACGGGGAGACGATTCTCCCCTAGGGCTGATGAACTTTGTCGTGAAAGGAACTTTGTTGTGAATTCCACTACAGTCTGAAGGACAAAATGAATGAGATATGCAACATGGAACAACAGATGCAGCTAAGGAAACTTTAAAATTTAAAAGCAGCTAAGAAATATTTTGAGACAGACTGGGGATCGAACAAGTACATTGAAAGAGTCAATGGAGCAGTCAGCAAACAAGGAGGAAAGATTCGGAAATGAACAAAATGCCCACATGAAGTTGAAAACTTGTATATGGGTTTTGCAGATGACTATGTAACAAAGGCAACTGAACTCACCAGAGCAGCTGCGGAATTGAGTGAAAACTTGAAAAGGAATCGGAAAATAAACGAGTAAAGCAATATTTGGACGAAATTGCGAAAGGAGTGGAGATGAAGGTTCCGATTTTGAGGCATCAGCTGGAAGAATATGAACATGTGGCACATCTCTTGGCTAAACTAGAAGATGACTTGAGTAAAGTGAGCATAACTCCCTTGGTGCTGGTTTATTCAATCGGTATTGATCAAAACAATGGAACAACAAAATCCATTCTGAAGGAAGTGATGGAGGAGGATAATTTCGAAGCTGGTTGTCAATCAAAAATATACACTTTTTTTGACAAACTTAAAAGACCAATCAAAGGCAGATATCAAGGATATCAAGAGGATATGAGTAAGAAAACCCTGATATTCTTTTACAATACTTTTGGGAAACCTGTGCGAAAACCATGTGTATCATGTAGCATGACACCAAGCATCCGTGTGTGACCAGGGGGAGGCTGCCAGAATATTGGTTTGGAATTCCAATAGAAAGGCCAAAAAATCATGGCTCAAAATAAAAATATAAGTCGGTCAAGATGTTGCTAAAGAAAATTTCAATGTATCTTCATTACATATGGTTGACCGTGAAAAGATTAACAAAATTGCTGATGTTCTATCCAGAGTTTAAAGAAAGAACATAGGAGGAAAAACAGGCTCTGAATTATGGTAATTCTATGATGTTTAAATCCTGCTAATCCTACTTGTCACATGTGCTTGCTTTTGTTTTGGTTAAGCTCTTACAACTTTGTAAATGCGATGTGTAATTGTGAAAAAAATGAAAAGGTTACCTGTATGGTATGTAATTAACAATTTGTGGAAAGGGTTTTTATGATAAGAACAAAAATACCTGGAAAAACTCAGCAGGTCTGGCAGCATCTGCGGAGAAGAGCACAGTTGACGTTTCGAGTCCGATAGAGGGCCAGTGATCTATCCAGCTCTACTTGTCCCATCCCACCCTCTTAAACCAGCTTATATTTCACCTCTTTTCTATTTTTTACTTAGTTCTGTTGAAGGGTCATATGGACTGGAAACGTTAACTATGTTCCTCTCCGAAGATGTTGCCAGACCTTTTCCAGGTATTTTTGTTTTTGTTTTGGATTTCCAGCATCCGCAGTTTTTTGCTTTTATGATAAGAACTTGTTGTAAAGAAAATGTAAAGCCATTGTAAAGAAATCTCTACAGCAGTGAAGCTTCCTTTCCCTAAGGGGGAGATATGAGGGAATCTATGTTACCGGTCTGTGTGTTTTCAAGGCAGAAGCTGGGCCCTGGTTGAAGGACTACAACTCCCAGCATGCCAGGGGCTCAGGCACAAGTGCAGAGCATGGCAGGGTGACAGGCTGCACTTGTTCAGTTCCGGGTTCCCTTTGATGGATGTAGTTTAGGTGTGAAAAGAGCTACCAGGTGACTGAGGTTTTGGTGTGGAAAACCAGCCGTGGTATCCGGTGCGGGGAGGGGGAGTCATTGGCGCAAAAAGGTTAGTCTGGAGCTCAAGAGGCAGCAGCTGGAGTGCTGTCATTAGCTTCATGCAGCTAGGGCTCAGATAAGCCCATGCGAGCTGGGGTTTGAGAACTCCAGGAGCATCGGTAGCTCTGCGCTGCTGGTGAGTTGGGGCTAAGAGATGCCCTGGAGCAGGTGGTAGCTCAGTGAAGCTGAAGTGAAGCTGCCTGTTCTATGAAGCAGGCAGTTGGGGCAAAGATGAGCCCATGATGAGCAGTGGTTGTCTGCTCAATACAGAAAGAAGGCTGGGATTGTGCAGATGCCTGGATGCAGTCTGACCAGTGGGAGGCAGCCTCAGACAAAGTGACTAAGCAGCTGGGAGGTGAGCAGTTATTGCAGTCTGAGCTGGAGTGTGGATGTCTGACAACTCATTGTAGGCAGAGGAAGCAAGAAGACTTTCAGGCTGAGCTGGAGCTGCCTTTGAGGGAAATCAGAGGCTATATCCTCAAAGGGGAGGAGCTGAAATCCCACATGAGGAAGACAGAATTTTTAAGAATTTTGTGGCTCACACTGATCACTGACATTTGGGTGGGTTGCTGAGAAACGTGTGGGATCTCTCTTGATTGTGTCTGCCATTTAAGGTTTAATTGGTTGTGTGTTTCACCACAGCTGGCCTGTTAATTCATGTTTACCTCATGTTAATTCTGTGCATTAGAAGGTAGGATAGAAAGTATTGACTATTTGCTTGGTTGAATCTAATATAGTAAAACTTCTTCTGTTTGTTTAAAACTGTGCAACCTTGTGACTTTATTCTCTTAGTAAATAACTGAGATTTCAAATTTCACCTACTTTACAACAAAAGATACAGGTCCCTAACCAGTCTACATGAATTAGCCAAGAAGGCATATTGGAATTGTACCTCCGAGTACAATAATATAATTATCCCTGGAGAGGAAAAGAGGGAAGAAGCTTTAACAGGAATCCACCGAGTCAAATTTGTTGACAACATGTTCCAAATCCCTACTGACATTACACTGGAGCAGCTTAGCCAGCAATTAAACTGGGCCATTTCTGTCAACAGGCTTTGTCTTGTATCCCGAGTAGTGGAATGGGAGGGCATAAGAAGCAGGGGAAATGTCAAACATAGTGACAAGAGGCAGAATAAATTATAGCTACTTCTAAAAACTCATAAATATTCTCAAGGCCATGTGCAGAGGAAAGAGTTTTCAAATAGGCTGAATGCACAGCAGTAAGCATAATACCCACAGATGTACATGTGAAAACATGGCCAAGCATTAAAGCATAAATACTGTCCTTTTAAGTCTCAGCTATCCAAAGAAGGAATTGCTGTATAGGATGAATCAAATGTTTGATGCAGTGATTCGTATAAGCTGTAATAAATTGGGAAATGACTAATCATTTTGTCTCAAGCATATATAGATAATATTCACAAGGGGGTAGAAATTGTACTTTATTGCGCTTCCCTTATGAGCATTAAATTGGCACAATGAGGCTCAATTTCAGGGACCCACGTCCTGTTCCCCAAGGAAGCCTGAAAGATGTTTAAATTGAAATTGGACCATCCATTGTAATAATATTTTATTATTTGGCTTTTACCTCGTTGCTCATCGCCTTCTACCCGAGAATTGCTTCTGCCCTGCTACCAATCAGCCAGCTACCACATGGGAAAATCCCAAAAGATAAAATGAATTTAAAATGTTTTAAATTAGAGAGTGGAAAGAAAGCTATTGTAGGAACTTCTGGTTAATTATTTAATGGTATTTTTTTCAGATCCTAAAGAGGATAAAAATTATAATTTTAAGAATTTCTGGCTATTCAAGTCTCCAACTTTCTAATTAGTCCACGCAGCAAAATCCATTTGTTTTTCACACTGGACTGTGATGTCAGTGTTTCAATGAACATCTTTGTCCAGTCATAAAATTCAAACAGGCATAAGGAACAATTCCAGCAATCATGAGACGATCTTCAGCTTCCATTCATTCTAAGAGCTGATATCCTCAAGGGTTGCCTCAGAATTTTTATTTGACTTTCTCATAGCCACATAGATTTTTCCTGTGAAACATTACTCATCCCGTGACCAAGAGAACAGATAGCTGATCTGCTCCCAGATGACTCTCAATGTTTCTGTTCATTCAGTTGGTAGCAGGAGCATGACGATGTTGTGAAATGACTTCACAAACGTTGGGGGTTGTATTAGCCTCTAATAGCGGATGTGGGCATCATGAATGGTGATTCACTTCCGTTAGTTTAATGTAATGCAGACAATTTGAAATGTTTTGTAAGGTTCTTTTAGATATTTTGTCAATATAGTTTGTGTTGCCTCCACATTTGAGTGTTTAATGTTTATTGCATGCAGCCAGAGCTAACCTCATTGGCCCGATGAATCGATCAGTGGGGATGGGGGGTGTTGGGAGGGTTTTGGGGGTGGGGGGTTTGGGTTGGGGGGCTGTCTAAAATAGTAATTTGCTACCACCAGTCTGCACTAACTGTGGCCGACACACAGGAAGTGAATCTGACCAGGGAAACGGTTCAAAATAGCACAACACGGGTAAGTCTGGGATCCGAGGATTTTAGATGCTGCAACATTGGGGGCCTTGATGCAGGAGGTGGAAAGGAGGAGAGATGTCCTGTAATGGCCGGGAGCCATGAGGTCCTCCAGAGCCTCGTTCAATAGGCAGTGGGAGCAAAAAGCCGTAGAGGTTAATGTCAGATGTCAACCCAGAGATCCTGGACAGTGCTGCAGGAAGGTCAATAACTGACACAAGAGGCCAGTGAATGCACTTTGAAATCCCATATCCTATGAATTGAACCAATCGCCTCAGACGTTACTCAAATCTCCACACCTCCCATCACTTACCTATATATGTTCTCTTTCAATCAGGACTCATGCTGAACATTCATATGCTTCACCTCAACTTAACACATTTAGCACTGCTGCAAGCCTCACAGCCACTTCTCACTGCCTGCACACACCCCAAGCTATTCAACTATGACAGCCACATCACCCGAACAGATTGCATGGCGCTCGCCAAAACACTTCCCTCTCTCTTGCAGGACAAGGTGGCACATAACCAGAGGTAGCAGAGGGGGACAGGTGCACCTGCATGTTCTAACCCGCAGAGGAAGGGGTGCTGGCTGTTATTGACACATTGAGGCTGCAGCTAGCAATAAGGGTGAAACTATTGAAGATGATACGATCCTCTTCCTTAGTTCTCCTTCTCACAACCCACCATTCCCACATGTCCCACACTGTTTTCAGATTTACTAACATGGTTTTAAAAAACATAAAAAAACAGAAAAATTTATTGAACATAATATTAGCAGCACATCTAGAATCTCATCATTAAGGCAATCACACTTTAATGAGGTGTGAAAAGCTATTTGAAACTGCTTCGTGAAAATCAGAAGCCTTTTAAATTGATAAATACAGGATAAGTATTGGTGAACTGGCCAAAATAGCCTGGGCACTCAATGTGATATTGGCAGCACATTTTTTTTTTTGCAAAACTATACTTTATTGACAAAATATCTAAAAGAATATTGCAAAACATTTCAAATTGTCATAACAGGAAAGTGCAATAACATTCAACTTTTTCCCATAAAGCATGTTGCACTTTGCGGTGCCTCAATACAATTGCATTTTCTATACACATTCAAAGACATGCTTACAGTCGAGGGTTTTACAAGGTTACCAGCCCTTTGGTGTACTATGGTTGAAATCCCTTACATACTGGCCTTTCCCTGTTGTGCCTTTGCAGTCCTTGCCTCAGCACATAGTCTTGGACCTTGGAATGTTCCAGTCTGTAATAGCCGATCGTGAACAACTCTTTGCGCTGGAAGATCAACAAGGTTCGGGCAGACCAAAGAGCGTCTTTCACCGAGTTGATGACCCTCCAGCTGCAGTTGATGTTTATCTCAGTGTGTGTCCCTGGGAACAGCCCATAGAACACAGAGTCCTGTGTCACAGAACTGCTCGGGATGGACTTCGACAATAACCACTGCATCTCTCTCCAGACCTGCTTTGCAAACGCACATACCCGAAGGAGGTGTGCAACCATTTCTTCCACAGCTGCTTCGAGGGCAGCATCTGGTGGCGCAGAGACTTTGGGAGTGCATGAAGGAACTGATCGGGAGTGCCCTTCTAACTACCAGCCAAGCTAGATTTTGGTGCTTGTTTGAAAGTTCTGGTGATGAGGCATTCTGCCAAATGACTTTGACAGTCTTTCCTCGGGGAACCATCCCACAGGATCCACCTTCTCCTTTTCTCTTAGAGCCTCTAAGATGTTATGTGCCGACCATTGCCTGATGGCCTTGTGGTCAAAGGTGTTGTTCAGCACAAATATTTCCAATGGGGACAGGTGGTACGGCACGGTCCAACTACTTGGAGCGTTCCGTGATAAGGAGGCCAAATCCATCCTTTGCAAAACTGGGGACAGGTAGAACTTCAGCACATAGTGACATTTGGTGTTTGAGTACTGAGGGTCTACGCTCTGCTTAATGCAACTCCATACTAAGGTGGCCATCAGGATGAAGGCGATGTTGGGTACGTTTTCCCCTCCCTGTTGGGAGATTTGTATGTGGTATCCCTGCGGACACAATCCATCTTTGACGTCTAGTTGAAGTAAAAGATGGCTCATGTTATAGGCAGCACCCTGGTAATTAACATCTATCGTAACAGAAAATGGTTAATGCCATTTGCCCAGTATTTACCCATGATAATCGCAGACAGTTTAAAAGGTAGTTACTACAATCAAAACCATCAGCTTTTTACTTTCTGGTGTCAAGTAGATATTTAAACTGTATGGTTGGGGTGGAGCATCTCCATTCTGAACAATTGGGAGAGAGTTTAAAATCATAACACCAGAAGGCAGGTTATGTGTGTGACAGTGAAGAGGCAATACAAACTAAAATAGAAAGCTCGGGAGGATTTACAGTGGGCAGATAGGAGACAAATATTCATGTGAAGGTTAACGAAGGAAGAGTAAAGAAAATAGCAAGAAACCAAATGGATGATAGCTTTTGGAGGACATATGTCTCTATAACCATTAGTATTTTAGGCACTACAAGGTCCCTTAAGCATTGAGAGTGGCACCTGTGGCACACGCACTCACTTCCGAAGGGAAGTGCACCGTACAGCATCCTCCTAAAGCTGTTTGCGAGTGAATAATTAATGCTGTTGGCAGCATGTAGAGCAGGCAGATCATGTGCCAGAATATAACGCTCATCAGGGCAGGCGCGTGCCCAACACCACCGAGTATAAAATGATGCACAATGACTTCGGGCCAGTGTCCTGACATCGTCGCACACTCGCACGAAATTTCGGTCGGCAGGCGTGTGCAGGAGACAGCAGCGTGCCCGCCAACAATTAAAAGGCCTATTCAGGCCATTAAAAAGGTAAATTGAATGAAATTTTTCGTTACCCGTCCAACCTTACAGTTGGCAGGTAGGCAAAAAGGGCAAGCGGCCTTTGTACTATTTAAGAAACCTCATCCACGGGCGGGATGAGATTTCCAACAGCAACTAAAAATAAAATTAAAATTAAAACATTTCATTAATAACATGTCCCAGGGTCACATGGGGGGACATGTTTTATAACATCTCAGAAATTAAAATTTTTTTTTTTAACAATCTTCATCTCGTTGAGGCAGCTCTGCTTTTCCAACGCACACCCGAAATTGTGCACTCGCCCTCCTCCCCACCAGCCCCCCCCACACACACAGACGCACTGAGCGCTGCCTTAACCGGCCCACCAGTGTGAAATCACGATCTGGCCCCAATCGCAGGTGGCATTTGGCTTCCCGGCCGCCCTTGCCCACCCTCTCCGAGCCCACCCGGCGAGGGAAAAATCCACCCAGGATGTCAATCAGCAGGTTTAACATCAGTGCTGCCATTTGGACCTCCACATTCCAGCCTATGCCCTCTCTTACCCTCCCCATGGCTGAATATGCATTCAACAGCACAGTGGGCCTAGCCCAGTCGTGGGGGGTAGGATTAGTAAGTTTGCGGATGACACAAAGATTGGCCGGGTGGTTAACAGTGAGGTTGAGTGTCTTGGGCTACAGGAAGAGATAGACAGGATGGTCAAATGGGCAGATAAGTGGCAGGTGGAATTTAACCCTGAAAAGTGTGAGGTGATACACTTTAGAAGGAGTAATTTGACAAGGAAGTATTCAATGAACGGCATGACACTAGGAAGTTCTGAGGAACAAAGGGACCTTGCCGTGTGTGTCCATAGATCTCTGAAGGCAGAGGGGCATGTTAGTGGGGTGGTGAAAAAGGCATATGGGATATTTGGCTTTATCAATCGAGGCATAGATTACAAAAGTAGGGAGGTCATGTTGGAGTTGTATAGAACATTGGTGAGGCCACAGCTGGAGTACTGTGTGCAGTTCTGGTCGCCACATTATAGGAAGGATGTGATAGCACTGGAGGGGGTGCAGAGGAGATTCACCAGGATGTTGCCTGGGATGAAACATTTAAGTTATGAAGAGAGATTGGATAGACTTGGGTTGTTTTTGTTGGAACAGAGAAGACTGAGGGGTGACCTGATCAAGGTGTACAAGATTATGAGGGGCATGGATGGGTGGATAGGGAGCAGCTGTTCCCCTTAGTTGAAGGGTCAGTCACAAGGGGGCATAAGTTCAAGGTGGGGGGCAGGAGGTTTAGGGGGGACGTGAGGAAAAACTTTTTTACCCAGAGGGTGGTGACGGTCTGGAATGTGCTGCCTGGGAGGGTGATGGAGGCGGGTTGCCTCACATCCTTTAAAAAGTACCTGGATGAGCTCTTGGCATGTCATAACATTCAGGGCTATGGGCCAAGTGCTGGTCAATGGGGTTAGGTAGGTAGGTCAGGTGTTTCTCATGTTTTGGTGCAGACTCGATGGGCCGAAGGGCCTTTTCTGCTCTGTGATTCTGTGATTCTGCTATATAAAGGAATCATCAACCACTTACAGGTTAATTGCTGGATTATTTATTTGGCTATTACTGCAACTCTATGGCTTGTTGGTGCTTTTCCGCACTTGTTAACAGTTTCAGTAGTCTATAGTGAGTGAAATACTCTGTTAGTCACTTCATGTCTTACACACAAACCAGCTGCTTCCAGACATGGGTGACCCAAAAGGGCTTCCTCTTGACATTGAGCATGACTGGGAGAGTGAGGAGAGGCCACATAGAGCAGACAAACTACCGGAGAGGGGGGATGAGTGGAAATGATGGAGGCACTGGCCACAATTTTCCAATCGTTCTTAGACTCAGGGGTGGTGCCAGAGGACTGGAGAATTACAACTGTCGCACCCTTGTTCAGAAAAGGGTGTAAAGATAAAACCCAGCAATTATAGGCCAGTCAGTTTAATGTCAGTGGTGGGGAAACTCTTAAAGGCGATAATTCAGGACAAAATTAATAGTCACTTGGGCAAATGTGGATTCATTAAGGAAAACCAGAATGGATTCACTGCCAATGTTCACACACAAACTGGGCATTGAGCGAGTCAATGCTTTACAGTTCCAGTTACTTGTGGTACCTGTAAAGTGGTATGTGCACCCTGCATCACAGGCAAGCTGCATACCATGCAGTACTAAACTCATCATACTAAAGAAATTGACAATGGTTCTCAAACTGAAAGCACTTTAGCATCACAGTTGAAGACAAAAGAAAAGAAAAGTTGATTTCTATGACACACACTCAGCCACATTTTTAAAAGCATACTGATGTTTTAAAGATTCAGGGGATTGCTTTGGCAACCATTTTCTAGGATTCACGCAACATGAATAAACTGCTCTACCCAAGCACAACATTATAAACACAGCAACTTTGCCCTGAGTAGGTGGTGCTTATAAGCAGTCTCTGACAATTAAATAATGAAATGTAGCTTGCTCTCATTGAAATTGAGAGCCTCACTGGTTTTCCTTATTCTGCAGTAGACAGAAAACTGCAAGGTGTGGCTAATATGCTCAGATCCAATTTGGAAGGAGCCAGCTGCAAAAAATTCATTGCCAAGGGCATCTCCACAGCAACTGGCAATGCCATCCTTGCCCTGCTCTGAGATTGTAGCTGTGGCTGCAGCTGGTGGTCTTACTGAAGCGCAGACAATGTCCTCATGGTTCCTCGCTGGAGTTCAGGTAGGGGGAATTGCTCTCTGAACTCCCGGGCTGGACATGGCCTCCTGCAAAGGGTCTTTCCTCCCTCTACTTACTCTCTCCTCCAGCAGCCTTTTTTTTTCTCTGTGTGCTCTCAGTTCATTCTTTTAGTCATCCTGTACTTCAAGGGGAATACCTGCTAGTGCAGAAGCCTTGAAATCAGCAAAAATCTTCTTCAGGGCCCCCACATCTTTCTCTTAGACTCTTGTCATTTTAAGCAACCGTCAAAAGCACCAAACGAGCAGCAGCCAGAAGATATGACCACAGCTAGCTAGTAAGTTGTTAATGATTCCTTTAAATAGTGCTGGTGCGGGTTGGTGGTGTTGGGGGTGGGGGGGTGGGGGGGTGGCGGTAGGGGAGGTGGGGGGTGGGGTTCGGGCTGAGGCAGTGTCTTTCCTGGTGTTGAACTTGTGCTCAGCTTTGCGAGGTTAAGGGAGAACATTAGCTGAAGCATTGCGCTCCGAATGGCAGCACTGATATCAAATCGTGACCAGCTGATTGGCATCATGATCCGCCTGTACTGTATACTCCTGGTGGAGCCAGGCTAACATCCTCACCAAGATCATATCCAACATAATTCACCCACTGCAGGTTTTCTGCCAAATCTGCATGCTGCGTTCTTTCCTCCCCCACCCCACCCACACCCCCCTCACCCCATCCAGGACAACATGCAACACCTTGGAATGGTAACCAATTAACAATGTCATCTGACTTCAAAGAATTGTCTTCAAGATCAATTTCAAAAAAGAAATTTGATGATTTATTCTTGTTAGCGCTTGTTTTGTGACGTTATAGTTGTGGATTGTCAGGCTGTGGTCAACATTCCAACCTCTACAGTGATGAGTTTCGGCAGCACATAGGCAAAAAAACAATTGGGTGTGGCATGAATTTGCACAATTTCTATCAGGTGACTCAGGTGATTCACTACACTAGTCTCCTGCCTGCCTGACTGGTGTGAGAAGTCACTGGTAAAAACATTAACAAATTAGACCTAGCTTTGCAGAAACAAAATGATGTACAAAATACCGAAGATCAGGTGGCCACAATCAAGAACCAATGGCAACGGTGGAAAATGACAATCCAATTTTAAAATGCGTGAATGATCACTTCAGCAGATATGAATCTCCATTTGTTGATCGAGACAGAAAGAATGCCCCTTAGTGTCCAGAGATCCAGAGCAGCTATGGAACAACCGTGAATCGGCTGCATAACTATGAACACAAAGGCAACCTCCTGTGGCTTCTCAATCTTACAATCCTTTAGTACTGTTTCAATTTATGACAAACCATTTAGCCTATTGAATCACTCCTTTCTTTGTAACTCTGCATAATATTATAATCTGACAATTAATCTTTCTGACCTATTAGATCTTCATTATGGAAATGCATTGTCATTCATAAGATTTGTTAATATCGCCTCTTTTGCTTTCATGATACAACAAAAATTAATTATCAGATCATTTGCATGAAGAAACTCTGAATTTAACTCCTGCCTTGTACCCTCCATAAACTTGAAGTCATCCAAACTCTACTGCCCGAACCCTAATACACATCAAGTCCTGTTCACCCATTGCCCATGTGCTCACTGACCTACATTGGCTCCCTGTCCATCAGCATCTAGATTTTAAATTCTCATCTTGCTTTCAAATCGCTCCATGGCTTTGCGCCTCCCTATTTCTGTAACCAGTCCTACAATACTCTGAGATCTCAATGTTACTTCAACTCTGGCCTCTTGGACATCTCCACTTTTCATCATTTCATTGCCAACTGCACCTAACTTCTGGATTTCCCCTAGGCTTTTTTGCCTCTCTATTTCTCTTTCTTACTTTAAGATGCTCCTTAAACCTATCTCTTGGACAGCTTTTGGCCGTCTGTTCTAATATCTCCTTGACCGGGATTTTCCCTGAAATCGACAAAGTCCAATATCGAGCTGGGAAATTGATGTTTTACCCACCGATGGCAATGGCAGAATTTCACCCCATATCGTGTTGAACATTGTTTAAAAAAATCAGAAGCACGGGTTTTACACAGGATCACTGCTGGGGGCAGCCTCGGGTTGGCCTGACCCTCCGTGACCCCAGAGCTTCAGTAATCTGGCATCATATTTAAAGGCCACCGGGCAGAGAACTAACACTCTCCAAGGAATACGAAGTTGATGGGAACTGATGGCTGTCAAAGCTCGAAAACATGCTGCTCCCAAATTTAGTGATGCCTCCCTTGAGCGCTTACTAGATGCAGTGGAGGCCCGTTGCAATGTCCTCCACACCCACTCTGGGTGAAGACCAGCAAGCAAGGTCACCAATGCAACATGGGAGGCAGTAGCAGCGATGGACAGCGCCAATGCCCTGCAAAAGAGGACAGCCACCCAGTGCCGAAAGAGGATGAATGATCTCCTCCAAGTGTGCCAGGGTAAGTCACTCTTCTCATCACTCTCAACTCACACACTCACAAACCCTTCACACATCCACAGGGATCTCACTCACAGCCAGTTCAAGGGATATCACCATTGACTCTCTCACACACACCTTCATCTGCCCTGCAGATCATGTCCTTATCTCGCCCTTTGCATCACTCACTATCCATACATCCTTCTCATCTGGTCTAGCAGGCATCCTGCTTACACGCTCTCCATCTGTCTTCATGCAGGACGAGCTGGCACACAACAAGAGGGAGACTGGTGAAGTATTGCCTGACCTCAAGGTCCTGAAAATAGAGCAATTCAGCTGGCCATCAAGGATGCAGTCTGTTCATGTGCTGACGGTGAGATCAGCGGCACTCAAGTGAGGATCCAGCACTGCAACATTGATTAGACAACTAAGCTGTGAGTGATGACTCCTGTTCCACAGGCCATTGCCATCAATAACTATCTCTCCTTTCTTTCACAGGCACAACTGGCAAGCTGCCGAGGGGTTCCACAAGCCAGGTCCTTGTCTCCAGCCCTGGGGACACCATGGGAAAGGAATCTGATGACACCAACACTGAAGACCCAAGACAGCGCTCATCCACACCCTTCACCAGTGCAGAGACACACACCTCAGTGGGATCTAGTTCTTCTAGAGTAGCTTTGGAGCCACAATCTGGTAAGTGCATCACACTGTCTGATCCACAGCAGGCAGAGGCAGGGACATCCCAGGTCTCTGGCACTCGGAGGACTGCTGGGGGCCAGTAATCTGCTGAGTCTGGACTCGGTCATGTCTCAGTTGCTGGAGCTGCAAAGGCAAGCTTGGGAACATCAGGAAGGGATGTCCGCTGCACTCCTCAAATTGCAAGACAGGACAGAGGGGTCTGTCCACCTTCAGACACTTCATTGCAATATTTATACAAGATGGATTTTGATAAACATGTCCAAAGGTGATTGCCAACGCACCGAGGTCAACACTGGCAGGGAGGCAGCCACCATGCAGACCTCGGCCCAGGACATCTGCACTGCCGCAGGAGCTGAACTCCAACAATGAAACACTTGCTGGCATCCATCAGCGTCAACGTGAGGGAGGGGTCAGGGAATCTCGAGCACACTCCAGCTGCCCCTCCCTCTGAAGGGGTCAGCCAGGGTTCCCTTGGACACCGGTAGGAAGGAGGATCAGTAGGTGCACACCTCAGGGCCATCCACCCAGGTGCCTCTGGGAGTGTCCAGCCCATCCCAATCCCCTCTTCCTGTGACATCAACAGCTCCAGCTCTGCAGGCCAAGGATTGTGGCACTGCCACACAGCAGGACTCCAAAAGCAGGCCGGGGCCCTCCAGGTCTCAACCCTCCAGAGGACGCCCACCAAGCTCATCACAGACAACAGCAGTCAGCAGGCCATCTCCACCTCCGCTGGGGATGTCAAGGTGCACCAAGATGCAGCGGTAATGTTAGGAATGTCGTGAAGATTTAACTGCATAGCCTGGGCACAGGCGTTAATCACTTGTACATAATGTTGACCATTGCAAATACACTCCCAAAAATGTGTCACTAAGATAAAGGCAAAATACTGCAGAAATCTGAAACAAAGACAAAAAATGCTGGGAAAACTCAGCAGGTCTGACAGCATCTGTGGAGAGAGAAATAGAGTTAACGTTTCGAGTCCGTATGACTCTTCTTCACCTGGAAGAAAGGGACAAAGAGACAAAGTCCTGAAGAAGGGTCATACGGACTCGAAACGTTAACTCTCTCTCCCTCTGCACAGATGCTGTCAGACCTGCTGAGTTTTTCCAGCATTTTTTGTTTTTGTTCCAAAAATGTCTCCTTATCTACGACTCTTTGTTATAATGAACAGTTTTCATGTCAATCGGATGTGAAACCTTGGTTACTGTCCGAAATGAAGGCAAGTGTCGCAGCCCAGGGTCTCTCCCTGTGCAGTGTAACCTTCTGAGCAGTGATTGGCCAGTTTCAAAGTCACTGTCGAATGTGGCTCGTGTTTGCTGCAAGAATCTCAAACCAACATGTCACTGGGTTCCGTGATGTTCTCTGAGGGCTCTCAGCACCTTCAAGGCAGGGCTGCACCACCCCCCCCCCCCAACCAACCATCTCGGCACCATTCCTGACAGGTGAAGGTGTGGTGCTGAAGGGAACAGATGATGAAGCCTGCCAAAGAATCAGGTGCTGTTAAAGTCCGTGTGCCCGCGGTGTCTCAGCAGCATCTCCATGGTGTGACCCTCTTCACAGAGCGTTTCTGCACTGCCCTCAGCCAGACAGGTGTCAGACGTTCCCAGATGCAATGGGAAGATCTCAGGAGTGTCCTCACTGCTCTGTGTCATCATCCTCCTGAAATCTTGTGGCCTCACCAGCAGCCTACCTCATTTGGCCTGTGCAACAGCCTCATCGCCTACATCCTCCTCTTCCAGGACCTCATCACCCCCATCCCCTTCAACTCCCTCCTCATTGGAGGAGATGTGCAGCTCTTCCATCTCCTCATCATCCAGGTCCTCCCCCCTTTGCGTTGCCAGGTTGAGTAGTGTGCAGCCAGCCACAGTGCTGCATGACACCCACTGGGGAGTGTACTGCAGTGCTCCACCAGACCTGTCCAGGCACCGGAACCTCATTTTCAGGGTCCCTATGGTCTGCTCCACCAAAATCCGGGTTGCAGCATGAACCTGGTCGTACCTTCTCTCAGCAGCAGATTGAGGCCGCTGCACAGGTCTCATTAGCCGTGTCCTTTGCGGGTCGCCCTTGTCCCCGAGGAGCCAGCCCTGCAGCTTGTGTTGTCCCTGGAAGTTGTCAGGGATCCGAGACCTGTTGAGGATGTAGGAGTCGGGTTCTCTTGCACAAACCTGCATAATCCATTTGTTATGGTCACAGACCATCTGAGCATTGAGAGAGTGGAAGTCTTTGTGGTTCAGGTACTGGGCTGCTTGTTGCCGGGGAGATTTTAGAGCCACATGAGTGCAGTCGATGGCACCCTGCACCTGTGGGAATCCGGAAATCTCAGCAAATCCCAACGCTCTTGCTTCCTGGCTCGCCTGATCTCTGTCGATGTTGATAAAGTTGTGTGCCTTGGCATAAAGGGCGTCTGTGACCTCCTGGATACATTTGTGGGTGGAGGCTTTGAGATCTTGGATGGATCCCCAATGGAGCCCTGGAAGGAGCCATTGCCATAGAAACTAAGCGTGGTGGTAACTTTAACTGCCAACAGCATCCATCAACATCCTAGTTCCTGTGGCGTCAAATCCTGCAAAAGGTGGCAAATGTGAGTGAACAGTTCTCTTGACATGCGCAGTCGTCAGTGACACTGGTTCTCAATCATCTGTGGGTAGCACATGCTCTGTCAATAGACCCTGAGTATAGTGAGGTGCCTACAAACGACTGCTCTGTAGGGTTCATCCCCTGTATGCAGAGGAGGTCCCCCTGCCCCTTGGTCTTGAGGGTTCTGCTCCTCCCTCTGGTGAGCCAGGCGCCTCTGTCGCATCCTTCTGCATCTTCTCTCCTGCCTGTAAGCAATGAGGCAGAGAGTGAGATTAACAGGCCCCATCTTCCTGATGGTCTTCTCACTGCAGTGTCAAAGAGAGAGAGAGAGACGTGAGGGTCAGCAAATGCCTCCTAAGGACCTCTCTCGGTCAAGTCATCACCTGCAGCTGCCCCTCGAGGCCCCTTTACACATGTCGGAGAGTTCAGGCCACCACATGGATGCCCAGTGTTTAGTGCTCATGATGGTTGATCAAAACCCCAGCTACCACCACCCCACACCACGTAACCGAGTGGCAACAGCTTCAGCCGCTCGACTGCATCCTGAACTCTCACCTCAGGCACAGGCATTGTCTGAACCTGCAGTCCAAGACTTGCAATTTGCTTGGATTATGAGCGTGACTTTTCAATGTCTACTTAAACATAATGCAAGGGATTAGGAGCGCACCCCTCCCTCAGCCCTCCCTCAGTGTTCCATGGTCACCTTTCCCAAGGGAATCCTCAATCTAATGCAGTGGATCTGCAGCACCACAGCACTCATTTGATTTTGAAGTCTGCGTGAGTGGGATTGAAAGTAGAAGAGCATCATTGGCACTCTCAGGAATTAGTGCTGATTGAGAGGGTACAGTTCTTTGACTAGCCTGTCTCCAAGCATGTCAACTGAGTCCAAGCCCGACTGTCTCAGCTGCGGAAGAGTGTTCATCTTTAACATGTTTTTCCATTTGCCTGGCCATTTTCTTCCCTCCCAACCCCCCAGGCATGTGTTAGTGTGCAACCTTTAGTCTGTGCTGCCATCACCCCTCCTTGTATTGTTGCCCTAGTGCTTAGGTTCCCTTCTCTCCCTTTTCTCTGGCACTCAAACAGTCCATGCCCAAATGCAGCAAGACCTGGACAATGTCCAGGCTTTGGCTGACAAGTGGCAAGTAACATTCGTACCACACAAATGCCAGGCAATGAGCATCTCCAACAAGAGAGAATTTAACCATTGCTCCTGGATGTTAAATGGCATTAGCATCACTGAATCCCCACTATCAACATCCTGGGGGTTACCATTGACCAGAAACTGAACTGGACTAATCATATAAATACTGTGGCTACAAGAGCAGGTCAGAGACTAGGAATCCGGTGGTGAGTAACTCACCTCCTGACTCCCCAAAGTCTGTCCACCATCTACAAGGCACAAGTCAGGAGTGTGATGGAATAATCCCCACTTGCCTGGATGAGTGCAGCTCCAACAACACTCAAGAAGCTTGACACCATCCAGGACAAGGCAGCCCGCTTGATTGGCACCCCCATCCTCAAACTTTCATTCCCTCCACCAACTGATGCACAGTAGCAGCAGTGTGTACCATCTACGAGATGCATTGCAGAAACTCACCAAGGCTCCTTAGGCATCACCTTCCAAACCCATGACCACTACCAGCTAGAAGGACAAGAGCAGCAGACACATGGGAACACCACTGGAAGTTCCCCTCCAAGCCACTCACCATCCTGACTTGGAAATATATCGCTGTTCCTTCACTGTCGCTGGGTCAAAATCCAGGAACTCACTCCCTAACAGCACCGTGGCTGTAGCTACACCACATGGACTGCCGTGGTCCAAGAAGGCAGCTCACCACCACCTTCTCAAGGGCAACTAGGGATGGCCAATAATGCTGGCCTAGTTAGCGATGTCCACATCCTGTAACTGAATAAAAAATGTTAACGCTGGCTGCAGGCATAAATCAGGTAATTTTATCAATGAATTTTGAAAAGCTCACCCATCATGTTTTCATTACTCATACTAATGGAGTGAACAACCGCTTAGTCAATTAAAACCAAGAAACCATTCATTGCTTTAAATATTTGAGTGTGTGGCATTCAATGTTTAATATGAATTGCATTCTCCCATAATTTCTATATTCCATTTCAAGAGCATTCGTTGAAATAATGACTCTGTGAGGGGAGAAAAAGCTTTTGTATTTTGGAAGAAGTAAGCTGGCATTAAAAAATTAAAGCTAATAGTGCGTTAGTCACGATTTAACTGATCAAACCAGGCAACACAGCCGCGATTGCAGTCCTTGAAATTCGTTTCATGGATCAAAGGTTGCACAGTCTTTCAATTGTGCCTTTCTTTCCATGTCAATCTTTTCCAGAAGCTGTTGATTCATTGCAGGGTATAATTCCCCTGGTATCAGGTACCCACCAGTACCTCGCCTAGGGAGACATTCTTCATGTGAGTCAAATGCAATCTAAATGTAAGAGACACCATAGTCAAAATCAACCTTCTCCCCAGCTAGTGACTTGGCTGACCATTCAGTCTGCTGTTTCCATCTGTTTGTATGCAAACCTTCTTTTAATTGTGGATGTCTTGACCTTTGAGCTTTGAACAGTTATTAACGCTGCAATTTTGCTTCAAGTGTCTTAATCACTCCAAGAATGCTCGGGTCACACAAGGTGAGTTGGAGGTTGGCTTGAATTCATCAAATGGAGAGAAAGCATCACTGAGGAGTGTTGGATAATGCAAGTTAAGAAATGTATATAACGAAATACTTTCTCTGGACTGAATATATAATTCCTTGAGAGTTTGCCAAGGAACAATGGCCTACATGGCAATGAATCTGCATGGAACACAAAATAATGAAGCGATCAAAAAAAAATTAAGTTGAACAAAATAAAAAATAAGACCATTAAAGATCCAGTGGCATTATTCGAGGGGAACTGGGGACTTTTTCCAATCCTAGCCATCATTCCAACAAATCACCAATCAGCTTCGTTGCGCATTCACCCCACTATTGTTTGTGGGATCTTCCTGGATTTTTGTGTACTGGGTGTAGCAAATTAGTAAAACTATTTTAAAGAACAAGATTACGATTTTGCTGGTGTTGCACTTTGGACTTTTATTGATTTTACTGAAAAATAATTTGCATATGGTTTATGTTGAAATGTACGTTACTTTTAAACTAAATTGAGTTGTCAAAGGTTTAAAACCCACCTCTGAAGAAGAGTCACACGGACTCGAAACATTAACTCTGTTTCTCCCTCTGCAGATGCTGCCAGACCTGCTGAGTTTTTCCAGCATTTTCTGTTTTTATTTCAGATTTCCAGCATCTGCAGTATTTTGCTTTTGCTTTATAAATACCAGTTGTTGTAAAGACAAACTCTGGAGGCTTTGTGTGCATCCCCTTGCTGCCTGCTCAAGGGAGCAGTTACAACCCCAGACAACAAGATCTATGCCTTTCCAGTGGTGAGTAACCTGAGTGATTCTAACAGCCAAGCCAGTCCAGTTTCTGCCACGTGGGCTGGGTTAAAACCACACCAATCAAATGACCTGTTTCTGCATGGACAATATCATCATACAATTTATGAAATTTCAATGTGTGAGTAGTTCATCATTAGTTTCATGATGCAAATATTGTATGAGATTTCCTATACATTTCTTAGCAATGAGCCACTTTGAAGTGATTTGTAAGTTTCAATGAACCAAAATTGTCAGCACAGTATGCATCAGGTTCACCCAGGATAGTAAAGAGCTTGCAGCTGTTAAAAGGCCAAAAGGCAAAAAAAATCACATGTTTCTGATGATATCATAAGTCAATACAATTAAACTTTTAATAGGTCATGAATTACATAGAATTTATAGCACAGCAATAAGCCATTCAGCTCGACTGATCTGTGCTAGTGTTTATAAAAACAAAAAGCTGTTGAAGGGTCATGAGGACTCGAAACGTCAACTCTTTTCTTCTCCGCCGATGCTGCCAGACCTGCTGAGTTTTTCCAGGTAATTCTGCTAGTGTTTATACACTACATGAGCCTCCTCCCACCCTAATTCATTTAACCTTATCGTTCTGTTCCTTTCTCCCTCATATTTTCATCTAGTTTCCCCTTAAAGGCACCTATGCCTCAACCACTCTTCATGGTAGCAAGGTCCACACTCCAACCATGCTGTGGGTAAAGAAATTTCTCCTTAATTATTGGATTTATCGGTCACTGTCTTACATTTATGACCCCTAGTTTTGAACTCTGTGGAATAGAGAGCTTCAGAATGCTGGTAGTTATTAATAAGAAGAATAAAGAGAGATACAGCTCTGATGCTCAGTAACATTGCTCACACAGATTTGTTTAAATGTCATTATTTGAATCACATTAATTTACAAGTCCGTTGTCATGGTGCTGTGTAAACCTTCATTCCTTTCAGTGGGTTGCAGGAAAGACAGAATGGGGGATGGGAAATCTTGATTTCACAGCACAACCAGGTTAATTTTTGTAACTTTGTTTTTGCAAATTGAAAGACTTGCTAAAAAGAGGCGCATTGAAACTCAAAAATTGACAATTTTTTTGATTATTAGCTGAATAATGCTTAGAAAATAGCACCTTTTAATAATGTTAGTTTTATGCTCGCATCCACTCCAGAATATTCTATGAAAAGTGAACAGCGATGGCCGAGGCAATGTTAGGAAATCTAATTGGAGAAAAAAAACAGTTTAATGAACTATTCCATCCAAAGTCACCATTAGGTTGTCATTGAAAACTGCCACCAAAGAATTTGGGAACTGCTGTATGTTGAAGGGTTAAAAAGTAGAACATTTATGACAGAAAAAATGCTTTTGACATTGTTTGTTTCAATATTTCTGTAAACACTTTGTTTCAATCCAATCCTTTCTTATTTCATGGCACCAGACAATCTTACAGGAAATTGAATTCTAAAACCATTAAAATAGTCGCCTTATTCTCTCTGGAAACATTCCACCTACGGAAGATGATAACAAAGGACTCCAGTTCAGTCAGAGAACTGTCAGACAAGAGCCGAGTGAAAAGGATTGCTCACTAGGGATATGATGCATTGAGAGCTTTGTTCGTCATCGTACCTGCATTACTGACCACTCTCCCAGTCTTTGAAGATCCTGGCCACAACTGAAGGAAATCCTGAAGGTAGAAGTACTTGGATATAAGTGCAATCAAACACATTAATAATTAATGTTGAATGGGGGGGGGGGGAGGTGGGGGTGAGCTGTATGACAGAACTTCCTCAGAACGTGTGCAATGTAAACCTGCTGCCCACGTGAATCGGATGTCGTGCTTCAGCTCAGTATCTTGGTTATGCTGACTGACCACGAAAGTTTGAAGGTGAGCAACCGAAAGGGATTCTGAATCTGATGCTTCCCTGTAGCAATCAGCTTGGCTAAAGAGCCAGAAAGGACTGGTGAGGAAGCATTGGCAGGGTGGGGGGGTGGGGGGGGGGAGCGTAAACTCACTACTCTACACTGCTGCCATTCTTCTGATCCATCCATTAACCAAGAGCTTAACTTCATTGAATTTCGCAACCATCACTAACTTGCATGTTGCTTGCCCAACACCTAGTCCTCGATCAACCATAATTTTTCCAGTTAAGCATTAAGAAGACCAAAGCCATTAACCTTTCACCTCCCCCTCCCCACCCCGAGCCCCTCCCTATACAAACTCTGTACACTTGCCATCCTTCTCTTCAGCCACTGACTCAGGTTGAATTAGATTGTTTGTAGTCTTGGTGTCTGATTTGATCCTGTACTGACCTCTCAATTCCCTAGCTTCTCCATCGTAAAGACCATCTACTTCTGTCAATCACCTGTCCCTGCGCTTCCCTCAGCTCATTTTCTGGTGAACACCTCATCCATGCCTTTTTCACCTCCTGACTTGACTACTCCAATGCTCTGTTGGCTAACTTCCCATTTTCCACTCATCAAAAAATTCAGCTCATTGAAACCTCTGCTGCCTGGAACCTAATGCCACCAAATCCCCCTCACCCACCATCTCTATGCTCACTGGCCAACAGTTCCCCAGTGCCTCAGATTTAAAATTCTCATTCTTGAGTTTAAACCTCTTCATGGTTTAGGCACTCCCTTGCTCTGTAACCTTCTCTGCAAACCTCCAATAACTTTCGTCCTCGGACTATAATTCAACGGACCCCTGTACCCATAGGAAATCTCAGGACGACTTCCAATGGGACAGAGAACTAGTGTAACTGGCTTCCCCCACAATATCTGCTTCAAACGTCTCCACCGCCCCCCCCCCCCCAACAGATATGACCTTGACGCTTCAGCGCTGTGTACAGTTTTGGTCTCCGTATTATAAAAAA
This sequence comes from Carcharodon carcharias, assembly GCF_017639515.1. Classification (NCBI taxonomy): domain Eukaryota; kingdom Metazoa; phylum Chordata; class Chondrichthyes; order Lamniformes; family Lamnidae; genus Carcharodon; species Carcharodon carcharias. The sequence continues at coordinate 118,320,941 of NC_054483.1, read as the reverse complement.
TGATAAGGGTCGCTGGTGAAGGTGCCAGAACTGAGGGGGTTTAACCATCAGGAAAGGTTGAACAGGCTATTGAGTAGGAAAGAAAAGGTTGAAGGGTAATCTGATAGAGGTTTTTAAGATAATGAAATGGGGTAAACGTGGAGAAGGGGTTTCCACTTGTGGGGGAGTCCAAAATTAGAAGTGACAAATTTGCTAATAAATCCAATAGGAAATTCAGGAGAAATTTATTTATCCAAAGAGTGGTTAGAAACTGGAACTTACAACCACAAGGAGTAGCTGAGGCAAATATCATGGATGCTATTGCGAAGCAAATAAGCACATGAGGGAGAAAAGAATGCTCATGAGGTTAAATGAAGTAGGATGAGAGGAGTCTCATGTGCAGCATAAACACTGGCATAGACCGGTTGGGCTGAATGGCCTGTTTCTGTGCTGTACTTTCAACTCTGCTGACCTTTAGGATCAGATTTTCCAATGTTGTCGCTACTCATTAAGTTTTCCCATCCCGGGAGCAGCTACCTAGGCTTGTCCGTAGGGCTGTGCTTTGAGAAGCTAAGATTTTATATGAAGACAGTGCCATTTCCAACAGGAAGACCTCCAACCATTGCCTGCAATCTCGATGACCTTACCATTTGCAAGGTCACTACAACCACGCGTTTTTATTTCTGCCACTTTCCAGGCAAGCCCTGGAGATATTCTCTAATGTCATTCAGCTCACTGCATCTAAAGGTAACTGAAGCTTTACTCAGAAGGGTGAACATTTTTTTCTATAATACGGCACTAAATAGCAGCATCAGCAGCAGCTTCATAAACTTGCACAATTTCATCCCACTGCTGGCTTTCCTTAAGGGAAAGGGATGATTAATCAAACCCACGTTGTCATTCATATCTCCATCTATAATGTAATGACCAATGTGAACAGAAAGAGGTTGAACACCCTCAGTTTCTATGACTAACAAAAAATCATTAAGCCCAGTGCATTTATTTACCTAATTATTTGTGTCGGGCTGTTTTGAAGGGGAGGTGGATCAAAAGGGTGATTTCTGAGAAACCAAGGCACGTCTCCTGAGCCCTGAATAGTGGCAGTATTGCCTCCGGCACAGACCAGAGTCTGAGCCCTAATACAGTGAGGCCCATGCAATCACCATGATTATAATTGAACAGACTATTGAAACAGTGGATCAGATGTACAGGCCAATCAGAGGGTCTGTCACACTAATGACCCCTCTGGGATCATTGTTGTGTGTTGAAAACTCCAAAACATTGTTCTGCAAAGAGACCTGAGCCTGGAGACAGGAAGAGGAGCAGAGTTTGGAAGGCTTGCTAATGCAGGAAGGGAGCAGTGAAATTGAGGAAGTAGCTCCGGAAGACTGATACATTAGTCACTCATGTAAATACATTTGCAGGTGCATGAACCGCCCTAAGTGACCTTCCTGTCCACATTTACCAAATACACCAGCCTCAACCACCTTCAGCTACACTGCCTTCAGCATTTCCTCTGTGCCTGTTATGTATATCTTTTGCTGCGGTAACGTATGATTCTGCACAGTCATGAAAAAAATCACATGCTAAAATTTGCTGAATATATTATGTCATGTGTGCTTTTCCATGATTCCCCTCCTTTGCACTTATGGTGAACATAACGTTTAGATGGGGGATAATAACCAGATAACTGGGTAATACTGCTTCGATGGTCTTTTCAACAATAGTCATGAGAATTGCATAGGCCTCACTGTATTAGGGTTCAGGTTCTGACCTGGGCTGCGACAATACTGTCACTAGTCAGGGCTGAAAAGAGTAGGCTTAGGCTAGAACTTTCCGGTCCCTTCGGCATCGGGCGTCATGGTGGGTGGGGGCTGGGCAATGTGGTGAGAATGCCAAAAATCAGTTTTATACCATCGTGAAACCAGTTAGCATCCACTCCACCCATCAATGGTGGGGCCGCAAGTCAGGAACCTAATTTCAATATTTTAGCATCTCATCATAAGCCCAGCTTGCCGGAATCATCCCCACACATCAAATTTACCGCCCGCGTCGGCGTGACTTCAGAACGGCCTGGTTCACGGCTGCCTTTGAAAGGAGTGCACCTGCCGACCTGATCTTTGAGGGGAACTCGGAGGTGAGAGCGCCCAACCCTCCACAGCGCTCACAAGCATCGCACTGGCAAGACAAGGCAGGCACGCTCGGGAAGCCCTCATTGCTGCAAGATTTGTGGAGGATGATGATGAGATGCAGTGAGGACAGTCCTGACATCCTCACTTTGCATCTGTGAACGTTTGACTCCTGTGTGGCTGACAGCAGCGCACATCCCCTCAGTGCTCAGGCTCATGTCATGGAGACACAGTGGAGGCCCTAATAGTCGTTAGATTCCAGGAGGATGATGATAACTTGCAGTGAGGACACTCCATAGATCTTCACATTGTTTCTGTGAATGTCTGACTCCTGTCTGGCCGAGGGCAGCTCGCTTGCGCACTGTGATCAGGGTCATATCATGGAGACGCAGCCATGAAACTTTAAATGCATCTAATCCTTTGTCAGCCTTCAGCACCTGAACCCCTTCAGGATCACAGGACACAGATGCTGAAGAGATGGGGGCCAGCCCCACCTTAAAGGTGCTGAGGGCACACAGAGAGAATGATGGAACTCTGTGATACCTGCCCACTACATTCTGACAGCAATGACCAGCACCATCGAGGTGCAGGCATCAGTAATGTGTCCAATGAAGCCGGAGCATCACTTTGGTCTGAAGGTTACACGCTGCACAGGGGAGAGGCCCTGGACTGAGACACCTGCCTTTATCTTGTGCAGGAACCAAGGTTTCACACCTGAGAGACACGACACAGCCAGAGTATTGTGTGCAGTTCTGGAATCCGCATTCTAGGAAGGATATGATTGCACTAGAGTAAGTGCAGAGGAGATTTACCAGAATGTTGCCTGGGCTGGAGAGTTTTAGTTATGAGGAGAGATTGGGGTTATTTTCCCTGGAGCAGAGGAGATTGAGGGGGAACATGATTGAGGTATGTAAAATTATGAAGGGCATAGATAGGGTAGACAGGAAGGAACTTTTCTCCTTGGTGGAGGGATCAATAACCAGGGGGCATAGATTTAAGGATTTTTTTCACCCAGAGGGTGGTGAGAATCTGGAACTCACTGCCTGAAAGGGTGGTAGAGACAGAAACCCTCATAACATTTAAGAAGTATTTGGGTGTGCATTTGCAATGTCATGGGATACAAGGCTATGGGCCTAGTGCTGGAAAATGGGATTAGAATAGTTAGGTCCTTGTTTGACCGGCGCAGACTCGATGGACCAAAGGGCCTTTTTCTGTGCTGTAGACCTCTATGACCATGACACTGCTCATCATAACAAGGAGCCATAAGCAGGGGAACATTTTTGGGAGTTCATTTACAATAATGAACATTATGTACAAGTGATTAACACCAGTGCCGAGGCTGTGCAACAACATCTTCTTAACCTTCTAAACCTTCTAGATTACAAGAGTAGGGAGGTCATGTTGGAGCTGTATAGAACCTTGGTGAGGCCACAGCTGGAGTACAGTGTGCAGTTCTGGTCGCCACATTATAGGAAGGATGTGATTGCACTGGAGGGGGTGCAGAGGAGGTTCACCAGGATGTTGCCTGGGATGAAACATTTAAGTTATGAAGAGAGGTTGGATAGACTTGGGTTGTTTTTGTTGGAGTAGAGAAGACTGAGGGGTGACCTGATCGAGGTGTACAAGATTATGAGGGGCATGGACAGGGTGGATAGGGAGCAGCTGTTCCCCTTAGTTGAAGGGTCAGTCACAAGGGGTCATAAGTTCAAGGTGAGGGGCAGGAGGTTTAGGGGGGATGTGAGGAAAAGCTTTTTTACCCAGAGGGTGGTGAGGGTCTGGAATGCGCTGCCTGGGAGGGTGGTGGAGGCAGGTTGCCTCACATCCTTTAAAAAGTACCTGGATGAGCATTTGGCACATCATAACATTCAGGGCTATGGGCCAAGAGCTGGTCAATGGGGTTAGGTAGGTAGGTCAGGTGTTTTTCACGTGTCGGTGCAGACTCGATGGGCTGAAGGGCCTCTTCTACACTGATTCTGTAATTAACCCTGTCACTACATCTTGGTGCTCCCCAACATCCACAGTGGAGTTGGAGGCAGCCTGCTGACTGCTACACCCTGTCTGTGCTGACCTTGATGGGAGACCTCTGGAGGGCCCCAGCCTGCTTTCGGGGTCCTGCTGTGTGGCAGTGGCACCTTCCTCAGCCTGTGGAGCTGAAGCTGCTGGGGTCACAGGATAAGGGAATTGGATGGGCCGGACACTCCCAGAGTCACCTGGGTGGGTGGCCCTGGGATGTGCACCTCCTGATCTTCCTCCCTATGGATGCCTGAGGGCCCCTGGCCGACTGCTTGAGGAGAAGGGGAAGCTGGAGTGAGGTTGAGCTGCCCCTCTCACATTGACACCATTGGAGGCCAACTATGGCCACAGCAATGGAGTTCAGCCCGTGCAGCAGTGCAGGACCGATGTTATGGACCAAGGTCTCCATGGCAGCCTCTATCCTACCAGTGTTGACCTCAGTGCATTGGCATTTCGGTGATATCACCTTAGACTGAAGGCGGACAGACTCCTCCATCGTGCCTTGCAATCTGAGGAGTGCAGCGGACATCCCTTCCTGATGTTCCTGAGTTTGCTTTTGCAACTCCAGCAACTGAGGTATGACCTGGTCCAGAGGCTCCTCATCTGACTCGGACTCAGCAAACTCCTGGCTTCCAGCAGTCCTCCTAGTGCTGGGGACATGGGAAGCTCTGCCTCCACCTGCTGTGGATTGGACGGTGTGATGTGCTCACCAGATTGTGACCCCAAGGCTACTCTGGAACGAGGTCCCACCGAGGTGTCTGTCTCTGTGCTGTGGAGGGTGTGGGTGACGCTGTGATGGGTCTTCAATGAGGGTTTCATCGGATTCTTCTTCTGAGGTGTCTTTGGGACTAGAGTCGAGGACCAGGCTCATGGACACCTCGGCTGCTTCCCAGATGTGCCTGTGAAAGAAGGAGAGATAATTAATGCCTGGAAGGGGACTGCGGAACAGGGGAACTGACTCACAGCATGGCTGTCTGATGGGTGTTGCACTGCTCACTTGGTTGACCAGCGCCAACCTCACCGTCAGCACAGGAACGGTCCAGATCGTCACCGGCCAGCTGGATGACTCTATTCTCAAAGTCTGTGAGGACCTTGATGTCGGGCATTCCACCACCAGTCTGCGATCTCTCCTTTTTGTTGTGTGCCAGCTTGTCCTGCATGAATACAGATGGAGAGAGTGTAAGCAGGACACCTGCCAGGCCAGAGGAGAAGAATGCCTGGCATGTGTGGGTGGTGCCATGGACAGGATGAGGACACAATCTGCAGGGCAGATGAAGGTGTGTGTGAACCAGCAGTGAGTGAGGGCCCTGTGGGTGTGCGATGGGCTTGTGAGTGTGAGTTGAGAGTGATGAGAAGAGTGATTTACCCTGGTGGAACAGAGAGCATTCATCCTCTTTTCAGCACAGGATGGCTGCCCTCTTTTGCAGGGCATTGGCGCTGACCACTGCTTCCACCACCTCCCATGCTGGATTGGTGACCTTACTTGCTGGTCTTCACTCAGAACGAGGGTAGAGCACTTGGCGACAGGACTCCACTGCATCCAGTAGGTGCCCTAGGGAGGTGTCACTAATTTTGGGGACAGTATGTTTCCTCCCTTAGGCAGCCATGACTTTGCCGCAGCTTCTGATCCCTTAGAGAGAGTTAGCTCTGTGCGGGGGGCACCCTTTAAATATGGTGCCCGGATTACTGAGGGGCTGAAGTGACAATGGGGACAGGCAAGTCAGAGGCCTCCCTGCCAGCGATCCGGCATATTTCACGGGAATGCATTATCCATGAGGCAGGATGCGCTGTGAATGGGGCTATACGGTGTGAAAACCCACCAGCAGGTAAAACCTTTTATTCCACCCGCTACCGCACTTAGTGCAAATCTGGGATGATCCCGCCATTATTTTCTCAGTGATTATCCTTTTGATGCACCTCCCCTTCAGCCTGCACAGGTGATCGAGGTAAATAAGTGTATTGTGGGAGGTTCCGGTGAGCTGAGGGCATTGGCCTTCATGATGTAGTTTTGTCAGTCAGAGAAACTGAAGGTGTACAACCTCTTTCTGCTCATCGAGGGATAAATATTAGTCAGGATACAGTGGCATTTCCTGCTGTTCTTCGTTGAAATAGTGCCGAGGGAACTTCTATATCCAACCAAACAGGCAGATGATGAGGTTTTCAGTTTAACATCTCAACCAAAAGACAGCAGGCAGAATGCTCTGTTCGGGAGTCTAAGTCCGGTGGTGGGCAAGAAAATCCGTGTGATTCTCACTGGGCCGCAGGATGGCTCAACACACATGGTCTTCCACTGTTCAACTCATTAATGATGTATCCATGAGGAGCGTGGTTCACCTCGTGGTGGGGCAGGCAGGAAGTCGCCAGCCCCACTGTTACCTCATGGGGTCTAAGGTCCTGGCACCGCATTTAAAGGGCACCCAGACAGCCATTCACTATCTGCGGCCAGGACTTCCACATTACTCCAGAGACTCGAGGCAAGAGTACTACCAACCAAGCCACACAGCTTCAGGATAAATGTATTGGCATTTCATTAAAGATTGTGACTGCTCTCCCTCTCTGACTCTTTACAGTAAGAATTCCACACTATGGAGCAAAATGCTGTTTCCCATCATTCTGCAATTGCCCAATTCCTTGCCAGCAAGCATTAATATTTGTCTATCTCTTCCCACTACTGGTTGAGCTCTTTTTTGATGCCTCTTATAATTACAGTTCACAACTAATTGGGAACTAGTGCCCTCTCATTTGCCAGTTTGTTCTGCAGGAGGTACCATCTTGTAAGGCCACAAACTGAGAACAGCAAAACCACGTGCAAAACAATATCTTTTCTGGATAACCTACAGTTGAGCCCTGAACGTTTGCCAACAGCACTTTCTAGGTTAATGTGGGAATTCCTGTTCCCAGTAGGATCACATTAATTAGATGAATCTGATTCAGCTTAGTGCCATTTTCAATCTCTTTTTGAAGTGTTTCAATTCTTTTACGCCAAGTCAGAATTTTAACCCCCCAAAATCAGGTGGGTACCAGCTGGGGAAAGTGTTAACGTTTTTAAAAGCTCACACCCGAATGCAAGCCACCCCGAACCTGTCCATTTTCTGGGTGAGCAGAGGTGGGACAAGGGGAGGGCAGTACGTTAGTGGGGCTGTGATTGGCTGTTTTAGTCTGCAGGTAGAACCCTGGTCACATGGGTTTCCCAGACCTCAGGAAACCCCACAGCTGAAGGGAGGCGAGGAGAGCTTTGGGGAGAAGGTAAATGCCTCCACCCCAGCTCCAAACTCCCACCATTAGACCATCAGACCCCACCCTGCCACCATCAATACAACTGATCCCACCACCCCCTCACCGCGCCCCCTGCAAAACCACCATTCCCAGGAATGGACACTACAGCCCTCCATCCCCTGCCTGCCCCCGCCAGGATATCACACCATGAGTCGGGAGTCAAATTACCCCCCTTACCTCACTACCCCGGCCCCCCCCCACTTCTCATTAGCAGCGACACATGACTTACCTGCAACTGTTGTCACCTCTGGAGTGCTCCCCACCTGACCGGAAGGCAAAACAGTCCATCAGGCAGGCTTCCGAGTGGGGTATCTGTCAAAGAATGGTGTGGAGTCAAAAACCCTCATGGCATTCAGGGAAACACAGGTTTCCTGACAGAGACTCCACTTGCCATCCACTGCCCCCACCCCACCCCCTCCCCCAGCCCCACTTACACCAACTCAGCCTACCTCTGCCAAGATTCACCACTGTGCATTTTTTAAGAAGTATTTCTCCTACTTTTATTTTCAAGAGAGGATCTGGTCATTTTAACTTTTGGGCAGTCTCTCTTCTACAGCTGCTGTACTTTTATGGGGATGTCAGAGCACAGAAATGGAATAATTCTGTCTGAAGGTTTATATCCCGCACCCCCCCCACCCCCCCTTTCGTTGCACAGCTGGTAGAGGCAATGAGGTAACTCAATCAGTGAATGGGAACAGGGCTGTGATCTCTCACATACTCACATATCTTCCTGCCGCTCCGCTGGACTCATGCCTGACAAGCGACCACGTGGCCAAAGTTCTGAGTGGCTCCTGCAATGACAACTTCACCTCAGCTTTCACAAGCTAATGCTTCCAAAAAGGAAGGGAATCAGAAGGGGTGAAAAAGAACATCTTTCCTGCAGTTAGGCCATTGCAATCTGTGCTTATTGTGGGCTGCATTCTTGTGGTATTCCTAGTGGGCTGCTGAGTCAGATATGTGACTCTTCTAGAAGGCAGACTGCTGAGCTATGACAAACCACTCTCCGCTCCTATTTCTCATCATCAATGATCTAATGGAAGAATTAATAATGACTCTCTAGATTTGATGGTAAGTTTAGCTGATTCAGGCAGCAAATACAGTAGCTGAGTAACATCCCAGACTCAAACCTGCTTCTGATAGCTATTCACAGGCACCAGTGAGTGCAGGTGAATGTTGGATGAGGACAGGTTTGGGCTGGAAATTTCCATCCTTACCTGCCTGTTAAAACTAGGCCTTGCAACTCCCACAGGAGCACCAATCTCCATTCAGCAGAAAGAAAACAGCTTGGTTAACACATCTGAGCTATGCTGCAAAACACATGTGGTAAAGGTGTTTCACCAAAGTTAAGATAATTGGTAAAAGAACCAAGAGATAGACGAGGAGAATTTTCTTACATAGTGAGTGGATGTAATCTGGGATGCACTACACTAAAGGATTGTGGAAGCAGATTCCATAATAACAATTAAAAGGGAATTGGATAAATACTTGAATGGAAAATAACTGCAGGGCAATGGGGAAAAGCAGGGGACCGGGACTAACTGGATAGCTCGAAGAGTCAGCATAGGCATATGATGGGCCAAATGGCCTCCTGTGATGTATGATTCAATGACTCCATGATTCTTTGAAAAGCGTTTGGAAAACTTCTTGTGGAAAAGTGATTGTTCTTAAAATAAAAAATTTGGGGAATAATTGTTGCAGATGTTGGGCAATGTTTATAGCTGCCAGGAAGTGGGATGTTTTAGGCCTGTTTGATAGGCCTTGAAGGCAATTAATTCCTTGCTTCTATACTTAGTACACTTCCAAGTTTCTGCAGCCTGCTCGGATGAAGTTGACCTTCCCACACCAGAATGCCCCCGCACCAGAATGCCCCCACACCAGAATGCCCCCACACCAAAATGCCCCCTCACCAGAATGCCCCCACACCAGAATGTCCCATATACAACACTGCATGGACACTGTCAAAAGAAATGTAGGTACTTAACATGAACTTCCTGTGGAATTAGATCACATTGAACCGTATTAGCCTACAAAGGCTTATTTTAACAGGACTAGCACTTCAATTTAAAAATAGCAAAGAGGAGAATTTTGAACTTATGCAAAGCATTTATACATTAATACAGCACAGCAGAGCTTTGCCTTTTTGATATACGCCTAGAACTTTAGATTTAATTTAGCTGCAACTCAATATTCATCTGCAATAACAGCAGTAAAACTTAACACTCCACTTCTGTCATTACTAACACCCCAACCAAGGAGTGATGTTGTGATCCGTAGCTTTATCCTTTTTATACCAGATGCCATTACCTAAAACTCTGTCCATTGTCCACAGCACTTCATGTTTGGAATTAACCATTAACCTGAGTTTTTCCAGCACTTTCTGTTTTTAATTTGAGTTTCTCTGTGCCAAATAAAACCCACCACCCCCACTGACCTCACCACACACACATACATTCTCATTGGAGAAACGTGACAAAATGCTACATTTGCTTCCATGGGAGATTTTGCTGTGAAAATTTTTTTTTCCCACATCATGCACTTTTTGCCTTTGCTTTTTTCACAGATATAATCTGAATAAAGAAAATAAAGACTTTGCATTTCTATATCGCCATTATTCACCTCAGGACAATCCAAAGTGGTTTCTAGCCAATTTGAATGTAGTCCCTGTTGCACTGTAAGAAAGCCTAACAGTAGAAACATCATTTGCCTCTTCCTGCATAAACTACCCCCACCCCTGCCACCCTCCATTCTCTGTAGAATATCTATATTTAGCATCATAGCCTTGCAAAAGTGAATAGCTGTCAAATGAAGAAAAATAGCAAGAAAAAATAAGGAATGCTTATCACATCAATCATGATACCCTTCTTGTGCATTACTTCACACAAAAACGATGAGTTACATGACCAGTTTATCTGCCTTTAGTGTTGGTTGACGAGGAATGCTGACCACTTGCATCAATAGATTTCTTTGCTCTTCTTCAACAAAGTACAGATCATCCAGGATGTGGTTGAATGGCAGGACAGACTTGAGGGGCTGAATGGCCTACTCCTGCTCCTGCGTTCCCGAGCAGTGCCATGGGGTCTTTAACAGCCATTTAAAGAGACAAGAGGGCCCTCAGTTTGCCTCATCCAAAAGATGACACCTCTGACAAAGCAGCATGCCCTCAAAACTACATGGAAGCTAGTTTGCATGCTTAGATGCTGGAGCGGGGCTTTGACCCACTTTGGACTCAGAGATAAGAGTGCCACTAAATGTGCTAAGCTGCCGCCAGCAATAGCGAGTATTATACATCAAATAATCTTGCTCTATCCCAGCCACTTGCAATTCGATTGCTTGGAATTCCACATTTTCTTTTTTGGGCCACGAAAGGTTCTTTCCATTGAAAATCTTTTGTAGGTTTTAACTGCAAAGACTTTATACTTTTATTGATTCCTGTTAATATTAATTAGATGAGTCATATTCCTTAAGAGTCTTACTCCACTGAGTCTCAGGGAAAGATAAACTCAAGAAACTTTAATTGGTTTCTTTTTGAGAGGGTAACAGGTGGGGGAGGGGTGGCAATTGCAGCTGGGACCTTCCCTTGTCCAACTGAACAAGGAGAGAGGCAGTGTTTTAGCAAGTTTGAGAAAGCATAAGTTGGCCAAGGTTGGTTTGGGGGTGGGGGTGGGATCTGTGATAACTGTCAGAAAAACACTCACTCAATTTCAGTTTTCCAAAAAACAGTACTTGCTGATCTTCAAACACGTTGACATCAAAAGAGAATGTGCACAAACTTCTTGTTTATACTGCAGTTTCTTTTTTCAAAAACACTGCAATCAGCTCCACACAGATTCAAGGCCAATAATATTGTGGAATAAATTATATTATCTACCAGGAAGCATTAGGATTGCACCTTCCCCCACCAACCTCGTTCCTCTAACAACTAGTGACCTTTACCCCCTGCTCCCCCTAACCCCCCCCCAAAACTCTCCTAACAACACTGACTTGTGTTGGGTGCAGTTCTACTGGGACTAACAGCACCCAGGGTTCCAACATATGCTAAACTAAAACTTCAGTGTGCTACTGCAGCAGGAGATACATGATGAGAGCTGCTGCATTTCAGATGAGATGTTGGGCGGAACTTTACTGCCGCAGTGCAGCGGGGGAGGGGCCAAGGGCGGAACATATGGCGGTAGGGGGGGTGGGGGGGGTGGCGGGGGGCGGGGGGGCAGTAAAATTCTGCCCATTGAACCAAGATCTGCCAGATGTGCTGGACTGGGTGGATGTTAAAGAGTCCATGGCATCAAAGGACAGCAGGGAGTGCTCCCGATATCCAGGTCCATATTCTTCTCTCAATCAAATCTCAATCAAAAGAAAAAAAATGAACCAACTGATTATTAATCTCATTGCTGTGTTTGTGGGAATGGCTGCCCCATTTTCTGACATTTGAAACAGAGGCTTCACCTCAAAATAATTAATTGTAGGTGATGTGCCTTGGAATATGTTTCTGAGGGAGGTGATAATGGACTGTTTAGTTCAAAGTGATATCTTGTTCTCAAAATGGCTAAGGAACAACTTGTATCTATATAGCCCGTTAATGTAGTAAAACATCCCAAGGTGCCTCACAGGAGTGTTATCAAACAACAATTGACACCAAACCAAAGAAGGAGACATTAGGACAGTGCCTTTGAATGTGAGACAAATCATACAAACAGCCCAATGTTAGGTCCCTTAAAACTATCCAACAATACAACCTATTATTATTAGGTGATATTTAATGCCTTCTCCCAAGGCATGTTTGGTGGTGAGAAGGGAGCATTTAATCAGGCGGGTTGGTGGTGGGTGGGGAACGCGCCACCTACCTGCTTCAACCCTGATTAAGTCTGTAGTGGCAACCCATAGATGGCCCTCCCATCATGTCGTCAATTGAAGGCCTTATATGGGCAATTAATGCCCACTTAAGGGCCTCATCCCATCACTGCTGGTATTAACCCCGCAGTGGGTGGCTGGGGGGCTCCACGCAGGGAGCATGACAAGTAGACCCTGTCAGAGTTGCTTGCGGGTTTCCAGAGGTGATGGAGAGGAGGGGGTTGGTCCCTCCTTCAAAAGCACTCAGTGCCTGATCGAGGAATCCATCATCAGGAAGAAGGGCTAGCTGCAGAGAGCCACCACAGCTGCCCTGGCTGCCAGTTGAGGCTCTCTCCACTCCCCCTTAACCTTCACCCCATGAACCCCATTCCCGCTATCACTCACCTATGGCCAGGAATCCAGCAATGATACTGGACATTGGGTAGTTATCGCACTGGCAGCAGCCACCACCTGGTGGCGCTGCCATTCCATACACCTGCCAGCCTCTGATTGGTCGGCACCTCTTGGCAGGTGGGGCTTGAACCCAGTGAAGGCCCATCATTGGCCTGTCAAGTGCCTGAGTGCCACATGATGTGGTGGGCCTTCCCTAAAAGAGGTGACATGGAGCTCTCCAGGTGATGGACGAGACCCCTCGCCTGCAGTAAAGATCGCCCGTTGTGTCTAACACATCATCTGTGAAAAATTGGAAATTACCAGGACAATCACAAGAATTCCAATGTCAGAGGGAGCAACAACGTTATACTGTACGAGGAGGAAGAAAGTAAATGGGCAAGGTACAGACCATACCCAACCAGCCCGTGCTTGCAAAACTCAACACAGTGTCCAATATTAGATGTGATTCTGCAAATGGACATTTGCTAAATAATACTCAATGTGCTAAAAATTATGCTGACAACCAATTTAAGATTGTCAGTTGGACTCTCATTGTGGTGCATTTGCATGTACTGGAAGCTACATATATTAATACATGGGGCCCTGTCCTTTGCTGACATAAAGAACATGAACACACATTGCACCTATTTCGGCTAAACAAAATAAATGATAGCCTTTCACTGGTCCATTCTTCAAGGTGATGTCTTGACCAGTCAAAGTCAAGGTCCCTGGTTTAAATTTCAAACAATGCTTGGCAGTTAACTGTCAGTCACCATTAACTGGTGCATCCTCCTTAGCAAGTCCTCTACCAATAAGAGTCCACTTCCCAACCAATCAGTGCTATCTTTTCAGAGAGTATAAAGTTGTTGCTTCCCCTGACATTGGTAATGTTGTGATTGTCCTGATGAGTGCAAGATGAAAAGCTTCGACAAAATGGCTTTTTTCAGCAACACTCGAGTTCTGTGCTCCCAAACGACTAATTGGAAATTACTTCAAAAAACTATATCAACCCATTTTCTAGGTTCTTTGGTGTAAAGTAGTCAGTTTCTTAGGGCGGGATTTTTCTTAGGGACCAGAAATTCCTGCCTGAAGTCAATGGATCTTTTGCTGGTCCGTTAAATTTTCCAACCAGCCCACAATGATTCCCGCAGCAGGCAGGACAAGAAAATATAGGCCTTAGACATTATTTTAATATTTAAATTCTTTTAAAACATGCCTATTAGTGTCCTTAGGCCTAAGAAACAGTTTAATTTTAAGAGCCCGCTTGAAAGCTCTTCAGCAAACAACCACAATTAGCGGAAAGTTGTATGTGATTAGTTCATTCTCAGATCATGACCAGTTTTATAGGATAGGCCTGCGTCCGTGATGATACGTTTTAAACCAGTTCAAAAGATCACGGAAACTCAATCACGGAAACTCGATTTGTGTTGGCCATACCATGCGCTTGAAATTCTGCCATGTTTTGCATTAGTGCAGCAACTTTTGAAAGAATTGAGCTGGAAATAGTAATGTTACTCAATGGAATCTCTATCCCGCAATCTTCAATCCAAAACTCCCACCTTAACTCTTGTGTCAAAAATGGTGCCACTGGTAATCTTACTTCAGACTTGATGAAACCATTCAATTGTTACTATATCGATGGCTTTGCCAGCAGTTTAATGAGGCCCATGTAGCCAAAGCACTGAGCAGTACGGGAGCATTCACGTGTATGAATACTTACTACAGAGAAAGGCAGTACAGCAGGAGCATTCTACTGAAATACCTGACTTCAATTGTAATTAAAGTCTCTGAAGAAGAGTCATACAGAAGTCGAAACGTTAATCCCATCTCTCTCTCCACAGATGCTGCCAGATCTGCTGAGTTTTGCCAGCATTTTCTGTTTTTATTTAATAGTAATTGGCTGGATGTAGAAACGTGAGGCAAACCCATTGACCTTAGCTTGAACCAGAAAGGAGGCCAAAGGCCATTTCACTGCAATAGGTGTAGCACAATATGGCTCTAACTTCATGTCCTCCTCCAACTTATGCAGAGTTTGCTTTGACCGTGATTCTGTAGCATGGTGGATCCGTTGCAATGGAGTCCTTTGCAATTGCAGTGTTGTTGCTTTCCCAGTGCTCTTAGCAAAAGGGAAACTGTACATCCTTACCTGATTTCCAACTGCGGACTTTTCCCAATGGCTGCTTATCTGCATAAGCTATCAATGTAAAAGGCCATACAGGCAAGATCAGCATTCAGGCTACAAACAGTCAGAAATAAAATATGATATATTTCACGCTTTCCACTGTCTCCAGAACCAGAGACAAAAAACCTCTTACCACTATGGGTGAACCTACCTCTCTCCAACATAGGGGTTACTAACTCTAGTTGGATGTAATCCAAACAAATACACATCTGAAATAGGAGCAGGAGTAGGCCATTCGGCCCCTCGAGCCTGCTCCGTCATTCTATAAGATCATGGCTGATCTGTTTGTTTTTTGAATTCCACATTCCCACCTGCCTCCAATAACTTTTGATTCTCTTGCCTAACAAGAATTTATCTACCTCCGCCTTAAAAATACTCAATGACCTACCTCCAACGCCTTCGGATGCAGAGAGTTCCAAAGTCGCACAACTCTCTGAGAGAAAAAAAAATTCTCCTCATCTCTGTCTTAAAAGGGCGACCCTTAATTTTAAAACAGGGGCCCCTAGTTCTGGGCTCACCCACAAGAGGAAACACCCTTTCCACATCCACATTGTCAATACCGTTCAGGATCTTATGTACTTCAATCAAATCACCCCTCACTCTTCTAAAGTCCAATGGAAACAAACCCAGTCGACAACCCACTCATTCCAGCTATCAATCTAGTAAACCTCCTCTGAACTGCCCCCAATGAATTTACATCCTTCCTTAAATAAGGAGATCAAAACTGCACACAATATTCAAGATGTGTTCTCACCAATGCCTTGTATAACTGAAGCATAACATCCTTATTGTTATGCTCAATTCCTCTCATAATAAAGGGCAGCATTCCATTAGCCTTCTTAATTACTCACTGGACCTGCACACTAACGTTTTGTGACACATGCACAAGAACACCCAGATCCCTCTGCATCTCAAAATTCTGCAGTCATTCCCTGTTTAAGTAAAACTCCGCTTTTTTATTCTTCTTGCCAAAGGGAACAACTTCACATTTTCCCACGTTATACTCCCATGTGCCAGATATTTCCCCCACTCATTCAGCCTAACTATATCCATCTGCAAACTCCTTATGTCCTTGTGAAACACAAAGTTTCTATAGCCCCGGCCAGTAAAACAAACTTTTTTCCCATTTCTAATATTTTAATGACTAATCGATGAAAGTGTGCAAAGACATTGAGAAAAAAAACTGCATGATTTCTTCATGCCCTGAGGACTTTTCACTGGCTTTGCTTGCGGCAGAGTCTAAGGGCTTCCTTTTCAATTCCTGGAAAGTACAGCGAAATTCTATAGTGTTGGCAACCTAACTTCAGTACAGTAGCGGCTGCTCCATCTCATTTACATTTCAGAGCTGCCACCTCCAGCAGCACGTGAGGTCCAGTGGTAGAATTGATTGGTACAAGGCCACCTCCTGACACTTGAGTATATAATCTGGGCAGTTTTTTTTTTATTGAGAGAGTGCTGTGCTATTGGAGGTGTCATCATTTGGTTGAGATCTTAAACTAAAGGTTCAGTTTTCCCTCTGAGGTGGACTTAAAAGATCTTGTAGCATTTTTCAATGGTCAATGTTTATCCCTCAAGCAACATCACTGGTAATTAAGCGGATTATCTGACCATTGCTGTTTGTGGGACCTTGCTACATGTGCAAATTGCCTGCTGCATTTGCCTATTTTACAGCAAAGACAGCACTTTGTAAGGATGTTATTGATTGTGAAGCGCTTTGGCGCATGAAAGCATAAATGTTTGCATGTTTTTTTCCCTCGTTCAATGTACTGTAAAGGAAAAGACCATTAATCATTGTGACGTAGGAATAAAGACCTCCTCCCTCACTCAGTCAGCTGTGATTAAAAAATAGAGAGGGATTTAACATTTTATTTATTTTTTTATTCGTTCATGGGATGTGGGCATCGCTGGCTAGGCCAGCATTTATTGCCCATCCCTAATTGCCCGTGTTCAGAGGGCATTTAAGAGTCAACCATATTGCTGTGGGTCTGGAGTCACATGTAGGCCAGACCAGGTAAGGACAGCAGATTTCCTTTCCTAAAGGACATTAGTGAACCAGATGGGTTTTTACCACAATTGGCAATGGTTTCATAGTCATCATTAGACTTTTAATTCCAGATTTTTATTGAATTCAAATTTCACCATCTGCCTTGGTGGGATTCGAACCCCGGTTCCAAAGCATCAATCTGGGTCTCTAGTCCAGTGACAATATAGGAGAGATGCAAAATCTTGTCCCCAAAACATCAGTCAAAAGCTCAGAAATTCCCATAATATGATGTAACAAAAATGGAACTTTAATTGCCCAGTCACCTAAACCTAAACCAATGGCCCTGATTGTCAATGGATAGAATTGCAAAATGCAATTGTCAACAAATCACTAGGAATCAACCACAACAACATATTTATAAGGTGCATTTAATGTAATATAAAGTCCCAAGAGACATTATAAAACAAAATATGACACTGAGCCACTTGAGAAGCTACTAAGGCAACATCAAAAAGCTTGATCAAAGAAATCGGTTTCAAGGAGTATCTTAAAGGAAGAGAGCACAATTAGAAGCAGAGAGATTTAGGGAGGAAATTCCAGAATTTAGGGTTCAGGCAGTTGAAAGCATTACCAGCAATGGTGGGGTGATTAAAATGAGGGATGCTCAAGAGGCTAGAATTACAGCAGTGTAGATATCTTAGAGGGTTGTGGGGCTGGTGGAGGTTACAGAGTTAGGGAGGGGGGGCGGGGCAAGGCCATTGGCGAGGTTTGAAAACAGGGATGAGAGTTTTAAAATCAAGTTGCAGATGCTGGAAATCCAAAACAAAAAACAGAATTACCTGGAAAAACTCAGCAGGTCTGGCAGCATCGGTGGAGAAGAAAAGAGTTGATGTTTCGAGTCCTCATGACCCTTCGACAGAACGAGGTGAATCCCAGGAAGGGTTGAAATATAAGCTGGGTTAAGTTGTTGGGGGGGGGGAGTGGAGAGACAGAGTAGTGGAGGGGGGTGGTTGAATTCAACAACTTTAGCTCTTGACCTCCCTCCTCCATCCCCACCGCCCCCTCTGTTTCTTCCCCCTTCCTTTTGTTTTTTTCCAATGAATTATATAGATTTTTCTTTTCCCACCTATTTCCATTATTTTTAAATATTTTTAAATCTTTTATGCTCTCCCCACCCCCACTAGAGCTATACCCTGAGTGCCCTACCATCCATTCTTAATTAGCACATTCGTTTAGATAATATCACCAACTTCGACACCTATGTGTTCTTTTGTTCTGCCGTCTGTGACATCTTTTGATGATCTGCTTCTATCACTGCTTGTTTGTCCCTACAACCACACCACCCACCTCCACTTCTCTCCCCCCACCCAAACCACACCCCCCCGCCCCCCCACCACCTTAAACCAGTTTATGTTTCAACCCTTCCTGGGATTCACCTAGTTCTGTCGAAGGGTCATGAGGACTCGAAACGTCAACTCTTTTCTTCTCCGCCGATGCTGCCAGACCTGCTGAGTTTTTCCAGGTAATTCTGTAGAGTGAGAACAGGGTTTGGTGCAAGTTAGGACACAGGCAGCAGAGTTTTGGGTGACATCAAGTGTACAGAGGGTAGAATGTGGGCGGCCAGCCAGCAGTGCATTAGGATGGTCAAGTCTAGGGGTGGCATGGGCATGGATGAGGGTTTCAGCAGCAGATGAGCTGAGATGGAGCAAAGTTGATGGAAATAAGCCATCTTAGTGATGACATAGCTATGTGATTGAATGCTCAGCTCAGAATCAAATATGGCACTGAGGTCGTGAACAGTCTGGTTCAGTCTCGGGCAGTTACCAGGTAGAGGGATAGAGTTGATGACTAGGAAGCAGAGTTTGTGGTGGGGCCCAAAGACAGTGGCTTCAAACTTCCCAATATTTAATTGGGGAAAATTTCTGCCATTCCCCGATACAGGATATCAGACAAGTTATGCAATTCTATCTAATACAAATGGAATTTGACATGGTCACAGTAAGCCATAAGGTATAATTACATCTGTCTCTGGCATTTCTATAGCATGAGTCTTATCGTGCTTGCTCCTGATTAGCAGCAGTTGTAAACAGATTTATTACCGTTCGCTACCTTTCCATAGTCAAAAATGTTTGCTTTATCTCAGTACACAATACTATCAAGAGATTAGATTGAATTTGTTTTATAGAGTTGATTTCCAGGCAACTTTTCTTGTTGGACACATTTAATTTTATTTACAAGATAGCAGCAGCAACTAAAGAAGAACTCTCCCCTCCTAGAGGTTCCCCGCGCTGCTAACTCAGTGGTTTACACAGATCATGTGATCTTACAACACAGGATTATTCTTAAAGTTACAGTCTTACGTTTATCAGAACTATAATTATTTCATTCCTCCCCCTTTAACTTTTCTGTACATTTTGTATTTACAAGTATATTTGTCTCATGACATAATATTTACATAGGTCATGAAATTACAAGTTCAGTCTTTCAGGTCATTTCCTGATCCATGTGGAACATTGCAGCTCCACGGCTTCCGATTCTTTTGCAGGAACCACATTCTCTGGAACTGCATTAACATCAGGTACCTCACTAGGCACAGGCAGTTCAGTGTCTTCCACTCCGACAGAGACATCGGGCATGTCTGTCCTTGGTTAAGCAACTTCAACAGGAACTATAGGTTCAGTAATGGTTACAGGTGGAACATACTTTGTTGGGATAGCCCCCTTCTTCTTAAATGATCCACATGCTTATGGATGATCTGGCTCTCCACTTCCACATGGTGTGACAATGGTCCGGTCACAGAGCTTACTTTACCAGGTAACCACTTCAGTCCTCCAATGAAATTCTTTACCTATACTGCTTCTCCAACAGTAAATTGTCGCTCAGGACTATGCAAATCATGTGTCACTTTTTGGTTCCCTTGACTTTTCTCCACCTTCCCCTCCAAATTGGGAAGTATCAGGCTGAGTCTTGTCCGAAGACAGTGCCTCGTCAGTAACTCTGCAGGTTTTGCACTTGTAGTAGTGTGGTGGGGGCTGTTCTGTAGTGAAATAGGAAATGAGCAAGTTTGGTTTCCAGCAAATCACCTGTTAACTTTGTCATTCTTGCCTTAAAAGTTTGTACTGCCCTTTCCGCCAGTCCGTTTGATATTGGATGGTACAGTGCAGTCTTCACATGGTGATCCAAGTGAGGTTGATAAATTGTTGAAACTCAGCGCTCGTAAACGCTGTACTATTACCTGAGACGATTACCTCTGGCAATCCATGGATGGTGAAGCTCTGGTGTAGTTTGTCTTTAGTAGCGGCTGACGTTGGCAACTTTACCTCATAAACATTTACCCACTTGGAATGAGCAACTATAATCAGTAGAAACATGGTTCCATAGAAAGGACCGACATTATCTATGTGCAATCATATTCAGGGTCTACCAGGCCTCCTATGGGTGTAATGGGGCTGCCACCAACAACTTCTGTAGCTGTTGATGTTGTACACAGTGTTTTACCACCTTTTCAATATTGTCATCCATCTCTGGGCACCAAAGATAACTTTGCGCTTTTGTCTTCATCCGTGAGATTCCTGGATGGGCATTGTGTAGCTCTATTAAGAGTGGTTCCCTTGATGTGAAGTAACTACTATTCATGCACCCCATAATAGAATACCATCTTGACTGCTCATCTCGTGTCTTCAGTTGAAAAATTCATCACAGACTGGTTCCTGGAACTAACCATGTAACACTTGGTCTCTCACTCAAAACAGGACTGGATCACGATTCATCCAGTTTCTTATCTTCCTGGCACAGACTGGTGAGGAATCCAGGAAATTCATCACTAATATGAGCTCTTGGGGAATTGGAACATGGTCATTGTTCTCTTGCAAAGGAAGGCGACTTAGGGCATCGACATTGGCTCTATGAATCCCTGGTCTATGTACAAAGGTGTAGGTGTAATTAGGGCCCATCTCTGATGGAGAAGCTATGGGAGTGGTAGCCTTTTCATCACTAAACAGACTCAAAAGTGGTTTGTGGTCTGATACCACCGTGAAATGTCGCCCATGCACATATTGGTGGAATTTTTTTACATCAAAACTAATCAATAGACCTTCCTTTCAATCTGAGAGTATCCTTTTTCAGCTGTGGTAAGTGTCCTGGATACATAGCTCATCGGCCTCTCTGTATTGTCGTCCATCTAATGAGATAGTGCTGCTCCCACAACAGAGGGGAATGCATCGCAGGTTGGCACCAATTCTTTTGTCAGGTCATAGTGCACTAACAAACTTGAAGAGCGCAAGATCTGTTTTACTCTCATGAAAGCTTCTTCTTGGGGTGACTTCCAAATCCAACGCTGGTTTCTCTTTAGCAGTGAATGCAGAGGAGCTAGAACTGTTGATAAATTCAGTAGAAATCAGTCATAATAATTTACCATCCCCAAAAATGATGTTCTTAGGTGTAGGTGCCTCTCTGGTTGCTTTAACCTTCTCTTCAACAGGGTGTAACCCTTGGGCATCTACCCAATTACCCAAGTAAATGACTTCATTTGCCTGAAAAGTGCATTTTTCCTCCTTTAGGCACACTTCTACTTCTAAAAATCATTTCAGAGCTTCCTCTAGATTAGCCAAGTCTTCCTTTTCTCTGAATCCAGTTATCAGTACATCGTCCAGGTAAACCACAACTTGAGGTAGTCCTTGTGACAAGCTCTCCATCATCATCTGAAAAATGGCACAGGCCGAAGAAACACCAAGGGCCGGCGCGTGTATTGATAAAACCCTTTGTGGGTATTAATGGTCACAAATTCTTGGGAGACATCATCCAGCTCCAGTTGCTGATATGGGTGACTCATGTCAAGTTTTGTACACATTGTCCCACCTGCGAGTTTGGCATAGAGATCTTCAGTCTTGGGAATAGGGTACCTGTCCAATGTGGCTGCTTTGTTGACCGTTAGTTTATATTCCCCACAGATCCGGACAGTCTGATCTGGTTTATGGACAGGGACTATGGGGGCTGCCCACCCTGAGAACTGAGCCTCTTTTATGACACCCAGCCTCTCCAACTGGTTCAGCTCATCGTCAACCTTCTCTCTCAGGGCATGTGACACTGGTCTTGCTTTCAAGAAGCGAGGAGTTGCTTCTGGGTCCACATAAACCTTAGCCTGTAGGCCTTGGATTTTCCCAGTTCATCCTTGAAGACTGTGTCTGTTTTTTTAGCAGCTCTGGCAGTCCCCCTGCTCGCAACTGGAAGATTTCAGACCAATTTAGTTTAATCTCTTCCAACCAATCACAACCTAGAAGGCTTGGTCCTTCACCTTCTACCACCATCACTGGAGCTGTGCCGATTGGTGTCTATAATGAACAGTTACTCTGGTGATCCCTTATACCTGGATTTCTTTGCCTGTGTATGTTTTCAAATTGACAGATGTTTGTTCCAAATTTAATTGTTGTTCACCTTTATTTAAATATCTGAAAGTCTGTTCTCCTGTTACAGCAGTAGAAGTACCAGTGTCTACCTCCATTTTTAAGGGTTTACCATTCACTTGCAATGTGACAGTAATTGGCTCTGTTTTCCCAACTTTCATATTGAATAAGGAATAAATGTCAGAATTGGCTGTTTCTGGCTCTTCCACACTATAAACTTCATTGGACTTCGATTGTTATTTGGAGGTCTGTTTAAATCTCGCTTTGCACTCTCATTATATGTCCATTTCTGTGACAAAAATAACACACCTTTTTAAATTGCCAATCATTAGGAATATGATTGTTTCCATGTTGATAAAAATTAGTTTTTGATTTCGCTGCTAAGCTGTTTTTTTTTAAGTTTTCAGTTAGCGGGGCAGTTTCCCGCTTCCCAGCGGAGTCCTGGATTTTTGAGTCATTTTTGGCTGACTGTTCCCACCTAACTAGGAGAACAACGCCATTTTACACCCCTTGAATCTTTTGTGGATCCTTTACAGCACTTCCCATCGCAAGCGTTATTTCTTATGTTTCCATAAAATCAAGATCCACTTCAGCCAGCAATCTTTGCTGAATAGCATCCTCCTGCACGCCACATACCAAACGATCCCTGAGCAAGTCATTCAGGGTTTCACCCAAATCACAATATTCTGTTCGCTGTTTTAATTTCACCACCTAGGTAGACATGGTCTCCCCCGGGGCTCTATTCCGTGGATTGAATCCGAAACTCTGCATTGTGACTGAGGGCTTGAGTTGAAAATGTCCCTTATTGAGGTCTACTAATTCACTGAAAGTCTTTGAATCTGGGGCACTGTGGGCATCAAGCTTTGAATTAAACTGCAGGATTTGCTCCCACAAATACTCAGGAGAATTGTTCTCCTCTTTTCCTCCCTCATAATTTCGTTGGCTTGAAAGAAGAACACAAGACATTCTATATATTGAGGCCAGTCATCGGTGGCTAGCTCAAAGGGATCAATTCTGCCAAATTATGGCACCTCGGATAAATGTATCTTCCTTTCTTTTTAATGAACTTAGATACTCACAATCGCTGAGCGAGGTACAGCACCGGATCTGATTTATCCTCATTGCCAGTTTGTTCTTGAGTTCATTTTCCAGGCAATTTTTCTTGGTGGACACATTTAACTTTATTTACAAGATAGCAGCAGCAACTACATGTGTGCATCAAACTCTATAACTAAAGAAGAACTCTCCCCTCCTAGAGGTTCTCCACACTGCTAACTCATTGGTTTACATGGATCATGTGACTTACAACACAGGATTATTCTTAGAACTACAGTCCTATTTTTTATCAGAACTAAAATAACTAAAATTTGCAAACACTTTTCAGGAAGGAACACTCACTGCTTAGAATTACTGCCCTAATCACATATTTGAAGTGATCCATTTTTAACTAAACCACATGAGGAATTTTCCTATTTGATATTCCAGTAAAAAACGCACACACAACTGTATAATTGAGGCAGACTGTTAGCAGCCTTATGTTGTAGTTTGTACAATTGTACAATTTGTCTTAAAAAAAACAACGTTTTTTTTAAATTTGAAATTAAAAAAATGTCCTTTGCAGATGGACCAGCACAGGAGGTGATGAGGAAGCCCCTCTAGTGCAAGGTCTGTGTCTGCTGCTGCACTTAAACTATAAGGAGGGCTTGGAAGTCTGCCTGGAGTGCTACCCCTCCCCATCCTCCACTCTGCTGTCAGGACACCACCTCCAGGCAGCTACACTGGTCCCTGCCACCTATGGGGTCCTAGAAGACTGACTGGAAAACCCACGGAACTGGCCATAGGCCAGTAGCACTTATTTTTCAATAAGTACCTTTTATTCGTAAAATTTATAAAAGTACACTACATAACAGTTCAGCTATGACCTTCATCGCAATTGTCAATACAGCCCAATTTCTTTCAGTACCATACATAAGGTTCCTCACTACACTTACAATTACTGGTGATATTTGTAATGGACATTTCATGTCAAACATTTTCTGGTGCATACAGCCCAAGAGGTTTTACATGAGTCCCAGCCCCTCAGCGGTACTAATTTTAACATCTGCCTGCCTCTGATCCTGGCCCCAATGGGGTCTCGAAATCCTGCCCTTCATCGGGCAGTTTAACTATGGTGCTACTCCATCCCACCATTATCCTCACTATGAGTCTGGGTCATTTTCAGATGCCCCCTTAGCATTTGATTGACAGGCTGCAAACACTGAACCAGCAGGGGGTTAGGCAGATCACTGATTGGGGTGTGGGGGGAATTCATGGGGAAGGACCCTGGGCAAGTTTGCAGTGGGTAACTCATCCTTTTCCTGGCCCCACAAAAATCTCCAAAGAAAGACATAGAGCTTTAAATGGTCTGCAGTCATCTCTTTACAATTGTTACAGTTCCTCTGTGCCTGGTGTCAACGGCCAGAGTATGTACAGCACGTGCTGCACGCACCTCAAAATTGCTTTGCTATCCTATGTACATCATATTGAAATAAGCTTGTCTCCTGATATGACATTGCATTAAGGAGGTAGTGTTATATTTTTATGTTTGCTTAATACAAACGTAAATCTCACACAGGACTGGTAAACTAAACGTAGGCTTGGTTTATTTGAAGATGTAGTACAGGATTACTCAGCAGGCAGAATTACTATAAAGACTCAACAGCTATTGTTAATAAGAAAGTACAGCTTCAATTCCTTGACACCAGGTGCCGCTGGGTAAACTGAAAGCTACCCTGAACAATGTCTGCTAGTCACATGGTTTACACCCTGGCTACTTAATCATTAGCAAAATCACAACAGGTAATGTTGCTGTTTAGTAAACTATTGGGACCCCAAGCAGAACCTTTGGACAGGACCCCCCCCCCCCCACTCCCCTTACAAAAGGCAAATGGTGTTCCCAGGCACTGGGCCTACCTGTGGTGTTTCTCCCCATGTTATTATGGGATGTCTTCTCTTTGTAACAAAAAAATGTTAAATTGACCTATGACTACCACAAAGATTCTGCAGATTTCAGTGCCAGCAAGCAGCCCATTATGGTTCTGATGCACCATACAATAAGGAGGGCTGAACTGTTATAGGAGACAATTTTACAACACCGCGGAGGTCATTTGGCCCATTATGCCAGCCATTCAATTAGTCTCACACCTCTATTCTCCCTCATTGCCCGCAAAATTCCTTTTGAATCATTGGGATATATCCAATCCCCTTTTGAAAGTTACTATTGAAACTGCTTCCACTCTTTGGGTGACAGACAGAAAGACAAGGGCCAGGTAAACGTTGACCAGGACACCAAGGAAAACTACTTCTTCAAAATAGTGGGTTTTACATCCACCTGAGCAAGCAGATGGGTCCTTAATTTAATGTCTCAATCAAAAAAAATAACACCTCGGGCGTGTTGGCATTGATTTTTGTGTTCCATCCTGGAGCGGGACTTAAACCCAGAGCATTGTGACTCAGAGACAAGAGTGCTACCAACTGAGCCACAGTTAACTCACTCACAGAATTCACTGTAGAACATATGTCAGCCAGTCTCAGTGACTCCATGTTGAAAGTGTTTACCATCATTGATTGTCGAGAAGCAGCTCTGTGCTCTTTACACACACACACACACACACACACACATCCTCCACCTCAAAGTGCTTCCTCCTTCACAGCCTCCCATACGGCCACCAGTGCCAAACGTTCAAGTGGAGTCTAATTGTATGGTGCATCAGAACCATAATGGGCTGCTTGCTGGCACTGAAATCTGCAGAATCTTGTGGAGAAGTATGTATATTGCTGACCACCCACACCCTCCCCCCACCAACAAATAACTACCACTAAGAGTCCATCTGAAATAGTAAAATAAGACAACCCCGGGAATTATGCAGGTTTGCCCCACTTCTGAGTCAGTGGCCAGGAACCCACTTGGATTTTTTCCCAAACTGAAAACCCATTCGAGGGTGCTCTCATTTCCCAGGTTGTTCATTTATTTTATGATTAATATCTCCCTCTCGTGGTGCATCCAGGAATTGTAAACCCAGTGTGTATTCATTTTAATACAGTAAATAGATTCATTTGTAATAAGAGTACAAATTTATTATTTATATATATATAATACAAATTGATATGTTTCTCAATCGATATGATGATCATGGTTTATGACTGGATCAAATTTATCTGTACTGTTCTTAAAAAAAACTTCCATGAAAATGTTTTTATTGAACTGGTTATTTCTATTTTGGCCTCTTTTCCTTTAAGCTCCCAACGCCAGGCCATGTGAGTAACCAGCTCCCAGCCTTATATGGATTCGGAAACGGAATTATACATTGACAACGTCTCCCGTCACCTCACTGATGATTGAGTGCGGACTGATGTGGCTATCATCGACCGGATTGAATTTGTCCTGCTTTTTGTGGACAGGGCCTATCTGGGTAGTTTTCCATATTGCTGGGTAGATGCCAGTGTTGTAGTTGTACTGAAACAGCTTGGCTGGAGGTGTGGCTAGTCCTGGATCACTAGCCTTCAGTACTACAGTCGGGTTGTTATTGGGCTCCTAGATAGAATTAACTAATTCAATAAGCACATTTCCATGCAAGTATCTTTTAAGAATGATACAGTTATATTTGATCCAGTTATAGCCTTTGCAGTATCCAGTGCACTCAGCCCTTTCTTGATATCATGCAGAGTGAATCAAACTGGCTGAAGACTGACATGTGTGATGCTGGGGTCCTCGGTGGGAGCTAAGATGGATCATCCATTCAACACTCCTGGCTGAAGATGGTTGCAATTACTTCAGCCTTGTACATTACACTCAAGGCCTGGGTATCGCCATCACTGAGGATGGGGATGTTCATAGAATCTTCCCCCCTCCTCTTGTTGGTTGTTTAATTGTTCACCACAAATAAATGTGGCAGGACCACAGAGTTTTAATCCATTGATTCTGGATTGCTTAGCTCTGCCTACAGCATGCTGCTTCTGCTGTCTATCATGTAGTCCTGTGCTGTAGCTTCACCCAGGCTGGGACCTCATTTTCAATTATTCCTGGCTGCTTGCTTGCATTTTACAGGATTATATGGTATCCAAAGGTAATTATAGTTCCTTCTCAAGAAGGCAGGCCACAATAATAGGACGGAAAATACCACAAAAGCCCTTCCTTAACCACTACCCTCTCCACCACAACAAGAGGGAAGTCTTTCCCATTCTGAGAAAATAGAGTCCAGTGGGAGTCAGAGATCATGGAGTAGAAAGTGGAACTACCAAGAAAACCAGCACTTACATGCATGATGCTAGTGCTGTTGATTCCAGACTCTTCTGAATGTTAACGGAACCATGACTGAATCTCTCTGAAACTTCTCCTTGGTCTGTGGTGACATGCCTGTTCTCTGTTAACATGACAGACATCAGAAAGTCATCATACTGGGAAAGGTGGGGGCACTGCACAGTGCATGTCATTCAAGGTTGAGTCACTCTTCAAACATTTTGCGCCTGGTAACCACAGAGGAAGTGAAAATCACAATAATGGGTCTTTGTTCAGACACAAATGATATTCACAAAGCACAACCTATTGCACATAGGATAGAATTATCCCGTTAAAAAAAAGGAAATATAAAGGAGATGGAGATGAGTGTGAACAGTAGATTTACTAGCTGAGTAATTGCAGAATTCTATTCTAAATACTTAATGTCTCTTTGCAAGAGACACTTCAAGACAACTGTACCAAGGCACAAAACCACAAGCGTCCTTTGTAGTAAGGCTTTGTCATTGTGACAAAACATTAATGTTGTGAATCATATTTTTAATAATACTTAATATTTTTACCCATGTTCAAACAAGTTGTGAGTAAAATATGAACTTTCAAAGAATAACTTCAATTAGAGAAGCAGAAAGCAGGACCCAAAGAACTAAAAAGGCAATTCAAAAGAAATAGAAAAGGCACATGAGCCTGAGCCTGGGTGGATGTAGCAAAGAAGGGAAAGACTGCTGAGTGCCACCTCTTTCACTCCCCGCTGCACACCCCTGCACCCACCCCCCCCCCACCCCCCAACAAAACTGCAGATCAGTGTTGGAGAAAATTGGTTAGTGTTCCTACACTCAAAACAGGGAAACTTGTCAACTCTGACTTGGGAGTTCGAATCAAATCATTTTGGATTGTAAGGTAATCTGGTGTGTTAAAAATAATCAGCTGGGTAAATAAGTCTCCAAATTTGCCGAATATGGGAAAATCACCCCCACCCTCCCCTGCATTTGTGTTGAAATGTAGCATGTAACAGATTAGTCAGTGACTGCCATGGTTTAGTGAGTGAGCAGCAGCCTCTCCTGACTCAGAAGGTCATGGGTTCAAGCCCCAATCCACAGGCTTCAGCACAAACATTGAGGCTGACACACCAGTGCTGTACTGAGGCAATGCTGTTCTGTTGAAGGTGCTGTCTGAAATACTTACCAAGGCCATGCCTGCCCTCCCAGATAGAAGATCCCACGGCATGATTTTGAGGAAGAACAGGGTGTCCTGGCCAAAATGCAAGGTTAGGGTTAGGGTTAGTTGGCTGTAAAAAGCTTTGGCGCAACTTGAGGTCCTGCAAGATGTTCTATCAATGCAAGATTTTTGGTATTTTCTGGCAGCTACAGTTAGAATGGGGGGGGGGGGGGGGGGGGGGGGGGGGGGCGGGTAACTGTCACTCCAGATGATTGACAGGTCCAGGCTGTCACTCCAGATGATTGACAGGTCCAGGCTGTCACTCCAGATGATTGACAGGTCCAGGCTGTCACTCCAGATGATTGACAGGTTCAAACCCTCCTGGCTCCACCTCTCGCGGCTGTGACGTCACCGAGTTCTCGCGTGAGGTTGGCGGCCGAGGTTTGGAGGAACCGGAAACAGGAGCTTTTTGGGGGGAGGGGAACTCGGCGTCTGGCGCTTCACAGACTTTATTTCACCTGAAAGCCGGGGTAATTTGAACGGAGTCGGTGTAAATGTGAGTAACGATCCTGGCGGGAGCCGGGCCGCACGCAGGCCTGCCGCCGCCCTCCGGGAGCCCCTCGGGGCTTCAAGTGCGCAACTAGGCCCGAGGCCTGAGCCCGGGCGTCGAGACTGGGGCCTGGGCCTGGGCCTGGGCCTGGGACTGGGAGTCGAGCCTGGGGCCTGGGAGTGGGAGTCGGGCCTGGGGCCTGGAAGTCGGGCCTGGGGCTTGGGAGTGGGAGTCGGGCCTGGTCCTGGGGCCTGGACTTGGGAGTCGGGCCTGGGGCCTGGAAGTCGGGCCTGGGGCCTGGGGAGATGCCCAAGCGGCGGCAGCTCATGGAAACCCGAAACAAAACAAACCCTACCGGATCTAATCCCGTTTGGATCCGGCGGGCCCGGTTTACAATTGGAGGGGAGACAGTGACTAAGACAGGGATTTGGGAGCAGGCCGGCATCTGTACAACAACAATTTATATTTATATAGCGCCCTTGGTGTAATGAGCCTCTCCCAAGCTACTTTACAGAGACATTATAAAACATTATGTGACACCGAGCCAGATTAGGTCTGATGACCAAAAGCTTGGTCGGAGAATAGGTTTTAAAGGAGAAAAGTGAGGTAGGGGGTTGGAGAGGGATAGGGAGGGAGTTCCAGAGCTTGGGGCCTAGACAAGCGAGGGCACAGCCACCAATGTTGGTGAGATTAAAATGGAAGATGATCAAGGGGCCAGAATTAAAGGAGCGTAGATACCTTGGAGGGTTTTATGGATAAACGAGATTACAGAGAAAGGCAGGGGAGAGGCCATGGAGGAATTTGAAAACGAGGGTGAGAGTTTTAAGACATTGGTTGACCGGAAGCCAATGTAGGTGAATGGGATTTGGTCCAAGTTTGGACAAATGCAGCAGGAGTTTTGGTTGGCCTCAAGTGGGTAGAATGTTGGAGGCTGGCCATGAAGAATAGTGTCAAGCCTGGAAGTAACAAAGGCATGGATGAGCAGCAGATGAGCTGAGGCAAGGGCAGTGGCAATCTTAATGACGGCATGGATACGCAGTTGAAAATTTAGGGTCAAATATGAGATCCAAGTTGTGAACAGACGGTTCATCCCCAGACAACTGCCAAGGAGAGGGATGGAATCAGTGACAAAGGAGTGCAGTTTGAATTTGGGATTAAAATGGCTTCAGCCTTAGCAATATTTAATTAGAGAAAATGTGTGTTCATTATCCAGTGTTGAATAATAGACAAGCAGCCTGATAATTCAGAGAGAGTGCAAGAATTGAGAGAGGTGCTGGTCAGGTAGAAGTGGGCATCATCAGCATACATGTGGAAAGTGACCATGTTTTTGGATGATGATGCCTTAAGGCTTCATGTAAATCAGAAGTAGATGGGAGCCAAGGATAGATCCTTCAGGGGTGATGGTGCAGGGGCAGGGATTGAAGCCATTGTGAGTGATTCTCTGGCCATGACTGGTTATATTTGTGAAGTATGGAAGGTTTTCTCTGGAACTTTGAAGGCAGGCAAGAGAAGCGATTTGTTTAAACCTGAACCTTTACAGATTTTCTCTGAACTTCTGGATGGAAAAAAATACTTTTTTTTAAAAAAAGATTTTGCAGCAAATAAATATAATTTGCACTGGGCTTTTGTACATTGCAGTATGCCTACATAAGTCAAAACGTGACTTGTGAAGTGCTTTGGGATATTTCTCAAGATGTGCAAAGATACTGTTATGTAAGACACAGTAACAAAGAACAAGCACTCTTTTCACTTAATGGGGAGGAGGGAAAGGATTATCTTTTTAACTTCTTTGGAAAACAAGGTAAGTACCGTCTGTGTAAAATATCCTGAAGGCATATTTTTAAATTGTGACCGTACTGTCTCTTTTATAAGAAGAATCTTTACATTTTCCTCTTTGTTTTAACTTAATTTTCAAGCTCATTCTGATTATCAGAATATTGGTGAGAACTTGGAACTTGCTACCATGTGGAATATTTGGGGTGAATAGCTTTGATGTATTTAAGTGGAGGCTGGATACGTACATGAGGTAGAAAGGAATGGATGGATATGCTGATGGAGTTAGATACAGTAAAATTGGAGGATGCTCATATGCAGCATAAATACTGACTTGGTGGGCTGAAGGGCCTGTTTCTATGCTGTAAATTCTTTCTCTTACTTATTGAGGCTGAATGTAACAGAAATGTGAGCAGTGGCATTTACTGTGGACCTGCGTTAATCTTTTATTAGGCTTGGGAGGTTAGTATTTCTGCTTAACTGAATTGTTGTTTCTCGTAGATGTCAGATGAGCTGGCAAAACAGCTGGCCAGTTATAAGGCACAACTTCAACAAGTAGAAGCTGCGCTGTCTTCTGATGCAGACAATGAAGATCTCCTTAAATTACAAAAAGATTTGCAGGTTGGTGTTCTACTTTTTAAATACACATTTTGAACTTGGATAAGATTCCCACCACCACCCCAAGCCCCTAATTTGTTCATGAACAAATGTTATTTTAGGTGGAACAATAGGGCGCAACACTAATGTGGTTAAAGCTATCTTTATCAATAATAACAAACTGCTGAGTAATATCTATTGAACAGAATGAATGTGTGCACGTTCGGAACAATGTGTTTCCAATGTATCACTGTGGAAGCCAGAACCAAACAAAAAAAAATCAAATCACTTAACACAGGAAGT
Source organism: Carcharodon carcharias (assembly GCF_017639515.1). Lineage (NCBI taxonomy): Eukaryota > Metazoa > Chordata > Chondrichthyes > Lamniformes > Lamnidae > Carcharodon > Carcharodon carcharias. The sequence goes on along the minus strand of NC_054483.1, from coordinate 118,289,103 downwards.
ATTCTGTTTTGTATCAACTGCATGCTGCAAGTAAAGGGTGATTCTGCCTGTGGAAAACACTGATTGACTGTCTTGCTCCTCCAGTGTTGGACATACATGCACTGTGGACAGCTGTTCCTGACATTGTCTTGAGTCAATGTTTCACTATCATTTTATAACAAAAATATGAAAATTATGTGCTACTATCCCAAGAGTTTCCTAATTGGAAGCGCACAGTTAATGTAAACCATCTGAAATTTAGAAGATTAATATATTTAGACATATGGGCCTACTTGAGCAATAGTTGGAATACGCAAACTAAAATCCATATCATGTAGGATCACTTTCCCAAAGGTATTCACACATTGCTTTCAACAATAGAGTAAACAGCTCAGTGGTTGCCTCTGCAACTGATAAAATAGAACAGAATTCTTAATTCACAAAGCATTCAATGAGATTTTTTTTAATTAAAATTACCAAGTACTGTTAGCACTTTGGTTAACTACTTGGTAATCCTTGGGGGTTTATGATCTTGATTTAATTTTTCTTGGGTTGACTACTTCACATTACTGATTTCAAGTAAATAGTTTACATTGTGTAACTTGAGAATATATAATATGTATGTGTCTGAATTGATCCATAAGTCATGATGCAAATTGTCTTTCTTCAGGTCATCCAATCAGACTTTTTGGTAATTTAAAACTGCTTTTGGACTGCACCTTTGTTAGTTTGACAGGAGATTGACAAAGTTGTTAAATTCAGTTCCCTTATCAGAAAGGCCAGCTCATTGACTGATGAAAAACTGTATGACAGGGCTGCCATTGGAATAAGGGGGGCGGATTTAGTGTAAACACTGGGGTCTGACTCACAAATACCAGGATCCTGCAATAAATAGGAACTCAAGCAGTTCAAGTACAGAATCTTTTCAAATCCACTAGGATTCTTTGCTTAGTTCTAAGTGCAAACGGTGCACTACAATGCATGGTGACTATTAGCAGAAATAAACTATTGAAGATAAAGCGTGGTGCTTGTTTTGAAAACCTGAGGCACCAGAAAAGTAGTTTGGAATCTGTTTGACTTCCTTTCTATGCTTGTGATTGGTCATATTGTTAAGTTTGACTGTGTGTGACTGCCTGAGACTTGTTGCATTCTTTTCCTCCTTCCTATCCTGTCAGCTGTCATATATATTGTAGTTAGCTCCTTTTCAACAGAAAATTCTTCTTCGTGCACAGTGCTTTAAATTTGACACTAAGAAGTAGGGCTCTGAACTTTACTATTGCAAAACTTGCACAACCTATCCATAAAGTATATTTATTTGTTCTTTTTATGTTTTTACGTGTGTGACCATAGTACCCTGCTCCTGTAATGGTAACTCCATTACTTCATTTTTAAAATTAAATCTGTAGAGACCTGTACTGATCTCTTCCATTTTTAAAAAAAAATCATCCTTCATTTGTAAGGCTGGCATTTATTGCCCATCTCTCATTGCTTTGAAAGCATGGTGTTGAGCTATCTTATTGAACTACAGTTCGATTTGAATTCACTTCAGAGGGCAGTTAAAAGTTAATCATGTCAGTATAAGAGCCACATATCGGCCAGGAAAAGAGAGCAGGTTACCTTTTCTAAAGGACATTAGTGAGCCTGTTGAGCTTTGAGAGCAAGCTGGCAGCTTCGCTTTTACTGATATCATTCTTATCTCCTGATCTTAAACTGAATTAAAAATCTCACATTCCCATGGTGGAAATTGAAGTCTCGTTCTCTAGACTAATAGTCCAAGCTTCTGAAGTACTAGTCCTGTAACATAAGCACTGCACGACTATATCCTATATTGTGGAAAGTAGATGAAATTTGTAAATTCACAGCAGAGATTGGAGGGTGAGGGGGAACAAATAGTTTATCATCCATCTCAAGACACTACTATGTAGTCAGTGTGCTGGAAGTGAATCAACTTGTTCTGAGTCACTCCGTCTTTCCGAGTGTGTATGAAGCAAATGGATACAAGACTACACTATGTAGCATTAAGGGAGGAATGCACAAAAGTTAAATTGCAGTATTAAAAGGAACAATTCATGTATCTGTTTCCTGGGTTGCCACATCTCAGCTGTTGATGTGCATTATGAGATAGACACAAGTCATCTGCTGTGCCATGCTTTTTCTGCCCTGTGAGGAAGTGTTTAACATTTGTTGGACACTTATATGCAAGATTAGGACCTTACTTTGTGGGAAACCTCAAATGTGAACCCACGTGCTACAGTCCAATAAATTGGATCATCAATGTGCTCGACCATCCGTTAGGTGAATAAACTCTTAAATTTTATGTATGTATTTGCTGTTGGGGTCACCATGTCCAAAATTGCTGCAAGGATGTGCTAATTCCTCTCCCTCTGTTATCCATTTATTTTAAAGTAACATACTCTAGATATTACTGTATAGTCAAATCATCAGGCCTGTTGCAATCCGTCATAACCCAAGCTACCATGATATCACATTCAGGGGAAATCAGACTGTAGTACTTCTATATTTTACATCTTTTTTTCACAGTTGATACACGCCATGTTTGATTTCAGGTGGAAATGGACTCTGCATCTTGTTCTTTCTGAGTAAGTATTAATCCTTGTCACCAGTTGCACATGGATTTAAATAGATCTAATTGGCTAAAATAGTTAATAGGATTTTATTCACTCTAAAACATTGTTTGCCCTCCTGATTTCTAGTCTGCCTGATTTCAGACTCCAGTCTACATGAATTAAGATTCATTTCTTGGGAATACCACAGAAAAATTAAGTTTGCATGTGGTTGGACATGTCTATTAATTATCAAGTGTACCTGTGTGTTATTAGCATCTGTTCCCAGTAAAATTTTGGTTTAATTTACTTTGGGTATTTTCTTGAGTTACGTGGATAGATGACCATTATCAAAGTGAGAGTGCTTTGAAATTAGAAATATTTGCACATGTGGACAGCTCAGGGTGAGGTCAGAAAACCTGGTTTACCTCAGCTGGGTGAGGAACCCTTGCCAAACTTCAATTAATTGGAACCCACTTTCCAACCCCACATATGCAAAGCACTTTCTAAATGGTGCCAGTGTCAGCCAGTCTGGTACTGTCTGCTGAAGGTGCAGCTTCTATTACCACTTGTACTTCATTGATACCTTTTTCTTTTTGCAATTCTTCATATCAGAAGATTTATAAGGCTACAAATGAAAAGAGTTGGCACGCACAAATATGTTAAGGATTTGTGGGTATCTAATGTAAGAAAATATAGTAGTCCTGTTAAGTAACAAATGTGGTATCTAAACCAGTATCCAACTATAAAAGCATTTGCGGAGATAACAGACATGATAACTTGTCTGTTCTCTCCATGAATGCTATCTGACCTGTTTGTTTCTAGCATTTTCTGGGGCCTTTTTTTTGTTTGGTTTCAGTTTCACGGTATCTGCAGTTTTTCTTTTGTCCAACCTGAAGCTCCAGTTTCATGTTGTATCTTTCCTGTAGTCTCTTTCCTGCCACAAGATGGTGCTCTGCAAAGGTTGAGGTACACCATGTAGCCCTTCCAGAAGCTGGGTTAGTAAGTAACAGCATAGGCTAAATATAACTGCTGGTTAGCTGTACTCGTAGCAGTCCTGCTAAAATTGTACCTATATTTAACAGAGGCTTTGGACGGAAGATTCACATAATCATATAGTGACTCAATATTTTTATTAATTAAAACCCAAACCTTCAACATTATCATCATCTAGGCATTACTGCACAGATGCACCAGGAATAAAGAGCCACCTTTTGACCCTTGAATTTACTATTAATCAGACAGACTAATTCTTATCCCATTTCCTCTGATTTCTCTTAGCCAGCCTCCGGTTTCCATTCATGCTATACTGTGATTGTGCAAATTTCCCCATTTGAGGATCATGGCTGACTAGGGTAACTGGTCTCCCGGTAGAACATAGTTAGTAGGCTGGGACAGGTGGGAAGAGAATCACCAGGAAGGGAAAAGCCCACTTGTGACCTTGTCCTCACCACTCAACCTGCCACAGATGTATCTGTCCATGACAGTTTTAGTAGGGATGACCACGTCGTGGTTCTTGTAAAGCCAAAGTTCCAGCTTCAGGGTGAGGACACCCTCCATCATGTTGTGTGGCACTTCCACCATAACATAGATTCGGAACTGGCCTAGCAGCTCGAAGCTGGGCATTGATGAGGCACTGTGGGTCATCAGAATTGTATTCAGCCACATTCTGTAACCTCATGTCCTGGCATATCTCTCTCTCTCTCTCTCTCTCTCTCTCTCTCTCCCCCCCCCCCCCCCAACCCTCTGCCGTTAGCATCAAGCCAGGAAAAGAACTGTTGTTTATTGAGGACAGCAGCATGCAGTCTCTCAACCAATGGTTCAGATCTAAGCTCTGCAGGCCTGCCACATCTAGTCATGAATGGTGCTAGACAATTAAAGAACTAGTGGGAAAGGGAGACTCTGAATATCTCCATCTTTAAGGGTGGAGGAGTCCAGCACTCGTACGAAAAACAAGACTGAATTGTTTGCAACCATCTTCAGGCAGAAGTGCTGAGTGGATGATCTATCTCGGCCTCCTCCCTATCATCAGAAGTCAGTCTTCACCAATTAAGTTCACTCCACGTGATATCAAAAATGGCTGAGTCACTAGAGACAAAGGCTATGGACCCCACAATATCCCAGCTGCAGTACTGAAGACTTGTTCTCCAAAACTAGCTAAACCTCTATCCATTCTATTCCAGCAGACCTACAGTACCGGCATCTATGTATCAAAGTGGAAAATCGCCAGTGTAGGTCCTGTTACGATAGCAGGAGAAATACAATTTGCCCAGCTACAGCCCCATCAGCCTACTCTCAATCATCAGCAAAACGATGGAAGATGTCATTGACAGTGCTATCAAGTGGCGCTTGTTTACCCATAACTTGCTCGCAAATGCTTAGCTTGGGTTTCACCAGGACCACTTGACTCCAGATGGTCCAAATATGAAGTAAAGGGTTGAATTCCGAGAGGTGAGGTGAGAGTGACTGCCCTTGACTTCAGAACATTATTTGACAGAGTTTGCCATCAAGAACCCCTAGTAAAATTTAAGTCTGTGGGAATCAGGATGGGGGTGTGTGGAGAATCTCTCCATTGTCACAAAGGAAGATGTTAGTGGTTGTTGTAAGGCAATCAATTCAGCCCTAGGGCATCACTGCAGGAGTTTGTCAGGGTAGGATCCTAGGTGCAACCATCTTTAGCTGCTTCATCAATGACATTTCGTTAGATCGCAAGCAGAAGTGTTGATGATTGCAGAGTGTTCAGTTCCATCCACAACTCGGATACTGAAGCAGTCTGTTCCCCCAAATGCAGCATGACCTGGACAACATCCAGGCTTGGGCTGATAAGTGGTAAATGAAATTTGTGCCACGCAAGTGCCAGGAATGACCACCTCCAACAAGAGAATGTTTAACCACCTGCCCTTGACATTCAGTGGCATTATTGTCATTGAATCACCCACTCTGAACATCCTGAGGATCACCATTGATCAGAAATTTAACTAGACCAGCCATATAAATAGTGTGGCTATTAGAATTTTCAGAGGCTGGGAATTCTGTAGTGAGTGATTCCCCTCCTGACTCTTCAGAGTCTTTCCTCCATTTATAAGGTACAAAACTGGAGTGTGGTGAAATACCGTCTAGTTACTTGGATGAGGGCAACTCTAACAACACTCGAATCTCGACATCAGCCAGGAGAAAGCATTCCATTGGCACCCCGTCAATCATCTTAAACATTCACTCCCTCCACCACTTGTGCATTGTGGCAGTAGTGTGCACCATCTAAAAGATGCACTGCAGCAACTTACCAAATCTTCAACAACAGCACCTCCCAAACCCATGAGCTCTACCACCTAGAAGGCCATGGGAACACCACCTGCAATTTCCTCTCCTAGTCACATACCATCCTAACTTGAAACTATGTCACTGTTCCTTCACTGACGCTGGTCAAGATCGTGGAACTCCCTAATAGGATACCTACACCAGCTGGACTGCAACAGTTCAAGGCGGCAACTCACCATCTTCTAAAGGGCAATTGGGGGTGGGCAGTAAATGCTGGCCTTGCCAGCAACACCCACATGTCATGAATGAATAAAGATCCTCTTGCTGTCATTCTGTTTACTATGGGACAGTGGATCAGGTGGGAAATTTTGAGTGATTTGTGAGGGAGTGAAGTGGCTTGTTGAACAGTTGTCTATATCATTCTCCTGGCCTGTAAATATGTTGTTACTGTCCAAACTCTATAAACCTTTACTGTCAAGTCCTGGTCTTAAAGGAGAAAGTGAATGTTTAAGAGCAAGTATTTCTTTACTTTCCCATCACATTTGGAGAATTATTTTTGAAAGTGTCCTGTATTCCTCCACAACTCCACCTCCATTTCCCTTTGGAAACTTGCTATTCCAGGTCTCCAACTCACCAGAGAGCTAATATCCGCTATGAGGTTAGCCAGCAAGTGACTCCAGCAGTGATTGGAATGCAGGACTGAAGAGAATGACAATTGGATGTCAGCAGTATTCAAACTCAGTGCCACCTGGTTCCTTGGTAAGCTTGAATCCTGAAATGGCTGGCTGGTAGGAGCTTGTGGAAGAGGAACAAGATTTATTTTTATTTAAAGAAAGACATGTTTTTGTTTTAAGTGTAGTTGGGATGTGCATTCATTTTGCCCTCTTTAAGGTGACACTTGCTTTAACTTGTTTTCCCCCTTTGATCAACCTGGGGCACATTCTGCTTTTCAATGTCACTTTGCGAACTGCTGCCAGCAGAAAGGAAGAGAAATGGGTAAAGCAGGACCGGGAGATGCCCCACAGCCTCAGCATAAAGGACAATCCATTCCCCCCACCACCTGCTTTACGGTTTCCAAAGAAATAAATCAGTACTTACCATTTGAAAAATTTAAAAATTATGCAACTGTCTACATTTTGTTCACCCTCAAAACCACACATCTGCAACTGGTAGAATGTTGACAGCAGAAGGAGATAATATAGGTAAATAATGATTTCCAATGGGAGATACACACGGTACCTCTTGGTGAGAATTTCATATTCAGGCATTAAAGGAGCAAGTGAGAGAAAAAATATAACCAGCTTATAAAGTTAGAGTATTGCAGCCGGAGCCCCGTCCAAATGGAAGCAGATCATTGAGCTATGGACTGCTATCTAGAATACATAAAGGGGAGAAAAAACAATAACAGAAAATTAAGAAATAGCAAAAGCATGGAGAAGGGCAACTTAGAAAAACAGGATAACTAAGGAAAGAGCAAGACCTATTGGGGACCAATAATGTAAACTGTGTGGAAGACTTGGGAGTGGTTCTTAATGAATACTTTGTGCCTGTTTTCTAAAAAAACAAGTGGACAATGCAGTCATTGTATTTAAGGAGGTGGACTATGAGATATTGGATGGGCTGAGCACAATGAAAGTGGAAATATTAAAGAGTTCAGCTTGTTAGAAAGTAGACAAATCATGAGATCCTGATGACATGGCCTGGCTGTTAAGAGAAGCAAGAAAGGAAATAGCAGAGGCTCTGGCCATCATTTTGCAGCCCTCTGATGACAGGTATGATCCTGGAGGACTGCTAATATAGACTTTCTTTAAAAGAGAAAGGATTAGTCCTGAGTAATTACAGGCCAGTCAGCCTAACAATGGTGACTGGTAAATCATTGAAAGAAAAAATTGAGGGGCAGAATTATGCTTCATTTAGAAATGTGTGTCTGACTAACTTGATTGAATTTTTTGAGGAGGAAACGATGAGGGTAGCGCTTTTGATGTAACTAAACTCTTAGTGAGGTCCCACAAGGCAGACCAATCAGAAAAGTTAAAACTCGTGGAATGTTGGATCCAAAATTAGTTCGATACCTGGAGTGGGTAACATCATTGCCTCTGAACCAGCAGCTCCAGGTTCAAGTTCCACTCCAGGACTCAATGGTCAAAGAAAATGAGTTTGTAACATGGTCAGACAGGTTGAGTATCAACTTGTAAATCTTTCTAACCATACGCCAATGGCACACAGTAAGAGTGGGGGAGATTCCTGGTCAGCCGTCCACAGAAGCAACGGCAAACAATTGTAGTACCTTGTCCAGCTTAACCATGGACCAACACCGAAATCCATGTACTAAAGCCCTTTCAGGGCATGTGCCTGAAGAGTGTGTGTGAGAGAGAGATCAGGTGAATAGGAAGTGCTAAATGGAATTCAGTCTGGAGGTAATGCATTTGGGGAGGTTAAATAAGGCAAGGGAATACACAATTAATGGTAGGATGCTGAGAATTGTAGAGGAACATTGTTCCGTCATCAGTGAACATCTACACCTCGGGCTCAGCAGGTTCTGGAGCACAAGTCTTTAGTACTATTGCTGGAATATTGTCAGGCCCCATAGCCTTTGCAGTATCTAGTGCTTTTTCAGCCGTTTCTTAATATCACGTGGAGTAAATTGAATTGGCTAAAGACTGGCACCTGTGATGCTGGGGACCTGCAGAGGACCACCAAAGAAGCTACTGAGGAAGTTTATGAGGATGCTACAAGGAAATATGAGGTAGACAGGGCACAGGAGGATCATTGGCCATTTAATTAAGGTGCATAAAATTATGAGGGGTCTAGATAGTGTGCATAGGAAGGGCCTAGATAACCAGGAGCAATAGATTTAAAATAATTGGTACAAGAATTATAGGGAAGTTGATGGGAAATGTCTTCACCCAGTGTGTGGTGAGGGTCTAGAACTCTACCTGACAGGGTGGTAGGGTCAGAAATCCTCGTTTTTAAGTATTTATCCAAGTACTTTTAGTGCCATAACCCGCAGGGCCACAGACTAAGCTGGAAAGTAGGATTAGTCTGGATAGATCTCTTTTGGCTAGTATAGAGTCATGGGCTGAATGGCTTCCTTCTGTGCCATAATTTCAATGATTTATATAAGAGTGGTGTCAGGCATTGCAGACGACATAACATGATGAATGAGGGTATGTGTAGCTTGAGGTCATATTGTCTCCCCCAATTTTTTCTTTTCAAGTAACCCTCCTAGCTCTGCATATTGGAAATTAACTGATTTGAAGTTTTCTCTCCGTGTCCTTCTCCCCCCCCCCCCCCCCCCCCCCCCCCCCCCCCCCCCCGCCAAAAACACACACGCGCACACTCCATATAGGATGTTGCTTACTTAGGCATTTCCTTTCATGGACTTGGCACTCCCAATCTCTACAACATCTGCTCTGTGTTGCAGTGGTCCATTGTTCCTACCCTGGCCTTCATTGTACCTGTCATCCCTCTCCTCAGCTTCAGCTGCAGAATCTTCCATTCCCACATTGGGATACTCTCCCCAAACCTGCCCACCTGGTTATGCCTCTCCCTCTGAAAAACCTCTATAAAATTCACCTCTTTGACCTTGCCTATTGGTCACTAACGCTAACCATACTCCCTAACACTAGCTGGTTGGTGTTTCACTTTTTTTTAAACCTCTGAAGTGATTTTTATTTCAGTTTATTATAAAAGTGCAAATTGTTGGTTGTGGAGAAGTTTATCGTCCTGGATCTGTGAGCCGGCCCTCAAATATTATTGACAGCATGAATGAGACTAAAGGCAGTCATAGGTCGCATGAACATTGCTTCATTCTGCTACTCAGTTGTGGTGTACAATCTAGAGCCAGTTCCTGACCTTACTTTGAAGTAGAGTGAGACTTTGTCCTCCAGGGAGTCTCACTTGGCTTTGCTCCAGTGCCATGCTATCCCTGACTCTGGAGCTACACTGCGGCCTTAGCATCTGTTCAGCTACCAGTGGGGCAAAGCAGCTTTGCTTTGTGGTGTAAATGTAGCCTAGAAGAATTCTGAGTGCTTTAGTTACTGATTATTGACTGAATGTGTGCTGTAAAAATTTATCCAAAATGTTGGCAGCAGTTGGAGGTGGCTGTATCTGGGCATTGTCAATCATTGATTTGGATTCTTTACTACTACCAACATCTTGTGTTTGCATAGCGCTCTTAACATCCTACAGTGCTTCACGAGAACGTTATCAGACATAATTTGACACTCAGCCACATAAGCAGATATTAAGACTAGTAACCAAAAGCTTGGCCAAAAAGTTAGGTTTGAAAGGATGACTTATGGTTAAAGGATAACTATGGTTAGAGTTTCAGGGAGGGGGATTCGAAGCTCAGGCAGCTGAAGGCAATGGAGATTGGAGAATTGTAGGCATGTAGAGATCGTGAGAGGATTGCAAGGCTGAAGCAGGTCAAAGATGGTCTGATGGGGGTGGCTGAAGTGATGGAGGGCTTTGAACGCAAGGATAAGAATTTTAAAATCAAAGTATTGCCAGACTAGGAGCCACTGCAGGTCAACGAGCACAGTGATTTTGGGTGAATGGGCTTGAGAAGCAAAATTTTATGAGAGCTCAAGTTTTGAGGGCAGAAAGTTGGATACCAACCTGGAGAGCATTGAAGTAGTTGAGTCTGGAGGTAGCAAAGATATGGGTGAGGGCTCGATAAAATGAAATATCAGCAGAAACTGGTCAGAAATATGTACACAGGTCAAAACAGCATGAGTTGAACTGGCCAAAATCCTTGGACCTGAGCTGGCAAAGTTGTATAGCTGGATGTTGACTGGTTTCCACGTGGTCCTCGGCAATGTACCTGCTAAGCTTTAAGGCCACGGCAACCCAAAAGTTCTCATGCAGGCTGTGCATTAGGCACCCTCTTGAAGTTACCATGTGTGTGTAAACATGTAAAATAGTCCATGCACTTCATTTGGCCGTGAATCAGACAAAGAAAATTAGAGGCAATGTTGGTTCCAAGTATAATGGAGAAAGCTGAGTAGGACTTTGGATTGGAAGTGTCCATCTGTATATTGTGAATCATAACTTGAGACAGGTAAAATGTTCCTAGATGTAACAAGTTGCTAATGAAAAGTGTTTTAAAGGAAAAATCCTAGCCACAGCAATTTAAAGTTTTAACTTGAAAAGCAATTTTGGGACCTCCATAAAACATTACAAATGTACCAATCAAATCAATTTTAAATACTTGAACCAGTCCCGTGCCAGTGCCATCTACGTTCACTGTAAAATACAGAGGGAGGTAGAACAGAGAGCCGTGTTTTTATCTTTCTTGTCTAATTGCAACAATGGTAAAAGTTCTAAATAAAGACTCCTATTTTATATTAAAACATGTAACAAAATTCTGTGGAGTGGTGATTTCGAAACTGAATTCTGTGCTCAAACACTGCTTTCCTTTGGCTTGTTTACCTTTTAATTTGCTCGCTCATTTTGGGAGGCCACAAACAGAGGTCAGCGTTGTTGGCATACAAGTCTAACTTCTTGGTTTTCATCCTCGTATCAAGTGATCAGATAGTATTGACTATAGAGGGAGAGATAAGGTTTCATTAGCTTGTATCGTAATGGTTTTTTTTACCTTTCCCAATTTGAATTAAGTGTTGACTAAACTAGCTTGTGTTGAAACTAGATCCAAACATGTAAGATATGGTTCAATACTGTAAAAACAAGAGCAACACTAAGTTCTCTATTTGCTTGCATGTCTTACAGGAAGTAATAGAGCTGACCAGAGACCTGTTGTCAAATCAGCCATCTGTTGCTGCAGCCAATGCTGACAGCTCAACGAATTCTGTGCCCAGTCACAAATGGAAGACTGGTGACAAGTGTATGGCCGTTTGGAATGAGGATGGACAGTAAGTGTAGAACTCTCTAACAGTACATCAATAGAACAGTAGCAAATGGTAAGAGATTCTTTGAGACTTATTCTGGAATTTGTCACTTGGGTCAGTCACACGGCAATAATTCAATAATAGCTAATGTACAATAATTTATGTTAGAGTAATTTTTAATCCTTAAGCCTGCTAAAGGTGCTCATCAAACCCGTGTTCAGACATCGTAACCTTATTTTCTTTAGTTTGAGAGAATCCAAGATCAGTAAATTTAGCAACATATAGTTGGTCGCCTGACTGCCAAGCTTCCCATAACTGACTTTACCGATTGCTTCTAATTTCTGTGGGTGCACTGATGACAAAAAAAGTCAAATACAGCATTGACAGGTCAGCCCACAGATTTCGCCATCAAAAGCAGCTACCCAGTTAGAATCCTCCCAAGTTGTTGCTTGCTATTGCATCCTGTTTTTTATGATCATGAAACAGGATCCTTGGAGATGCCTGGTTGTCCAAATGCACTTGAAAAGGAAGCTGCTTGTGCAAACTTTTCAAACTACTTCTGGTAGAAACTTAGAAAAGAGAGTTTCATTTATGGGCCACTAAGCATCTGCATATTCTCATTCCAACCTGTTCTATCAGACAAGCAGCATTAACATTTCACCTGTTACACATTTTCTGATGGCCTACATGTGCTAATCTAAAATGGTCACTGTGGCTTCATTGACCCAGATTTCATAGTCAGTGGCGAAGTGGCAGTGCTTGCTGTTGGCCTTGAAGAAAGCAGCCCACAGAGATCTAGAAATCTGAGTGGCATAGATTTCCCCTTTCCCAACATTGAATCTGGTGCCAAGTCAAGAGGATCTCCAGACATCTAGCAACTGATGTCATCAAGCAGTGTAAACAGCCAATTGCATTGAAGTATCCTCACAGAGAGCAAACCAGGAAATAAAATGCACTAATTTTTCAATTTTATTTTGCTTTTGAAAATTTTAATTAAATAATTGGGACATTGATTTGTGATTATAGTAGAAGTTGAAATATAATACATTTTTTTTAAAAATTAAATGTGTGAAATTTTTTTCTTTATAAAGAAGAAATTTGACAATCCATAATATAAAAGTAGTTTTTCAGGGCCAGTCATGCTGTCCAATAATGATGACTTAGTGCACCTTTTTTTAAAAAAAAACCCAGTTTACACATCCAACAAAATGTAACTTTCTCAAGATTAATAGTTTAAGTGGCAAGTTCTCGTCAGTTCATTTCTAAGTGGTTGCAGCCTGGGAGGACTTCAACGATGCACTTTATGGGGAAGCATGGAATCAGTGACCTCTGCATTTCACTGTGCATGTGCAGACTCCAGAAACCTCTGTTGGTTTTGCTGTCATTACTACTGGAAAATCCAAGCCTTTGTTTTATTCTTCCTGATTAAAAAAGTCTTAGTGGCAGAGTTATATATTAATATTCAATAAATGCTTGAAACCAAATATTACATTTAAATAGATTTTATTAAACTGGCAGAAATAGTTAAAATCTAAAAGTGTTCACAAACATCTGTTGATAAATTAATATTACAGCTTTAGTTTTCAATAAATTATTACAAATGACTTGTGAAGCATAATATGTAATATTTTAAATTTTAATGTTAGAGGCTTGTAGGGCCAGATTGTCAAACCTCTACTCACATGCTTACAGCCCTAACTTCCTTGCAGATTATATGAAGCGGAGATTGAAGAGATTGACCAGGAGAATGGTACGGCTGCCATCACCTTTTCTGGATACGGTAATGCTGATGTGCTCCCCTTGGTCAACTTGAAACCTGTCGAAGAAGGAAATGATTCTGAAGAGCAGGGTGGCGACAAACCCAAATCGAAGTGAGTGCTGGCAGTCAGTTCAGTGTTTGTATAACCAAGATTCTTGTTTCTAATGTGTGGGGAAACAATTCCTAAGTTATACCATTTTCTTAGTGGTTTTTGTTTTGGGCTACTCACAGGAAGGAAATGGTCGCCCAGCAGAGGGAGTATAAGAAGAAGAAAGCATTGAAAAAGGCCCAGAGAATGAAGGAGCTTGAACAGGAGCGAGAGGAACAAAAAGTAAAATGGCAGCAGTTTAATAATAGAGCCTATTCCAAGAACAAAAAAGGACAGGTGTGTTTTGTTCAGTATCGTTTAAAAAGACACTCTGCAGCTTTGTTATATTTCTGAATGATCTGACCTTGTGCCAATTTTTGCTTCTCATTGTCCCTCTGAAGGTACTGAAACACATGATTTCAGAGGTGCTGTTAGCTCCTCTGGTATGTCATTCAGGTCATTTTTATTGAGATCATTAGTATCTTACCCAAGCATGATGCTAGCTTGACCTATTATCCTTGTACACCTCCAACAAGAACCATTGGATAGCAATCAATTGTGTGAACTTAAGTTTTAATTTTCCTTAACCACCATAGCACCAAGCCGAACAGTTGCACACACCTGGTACCTGGATTTACATGTGAAGACAAAGTCCTGTCTACACATTGAGGATACCCTCTGTTGTGTTGTATGGCACTGCCACTGTGCCAAATGGGATAGATTTCAAACAGATCTAGCAGCTCAAAACTGAATATCATAGGGTGCTGTGGGCCATCATAAGCAGGAGAATTATATTCAAATACAACCTGTAACCTCATGGTCTGGCAAACCCCCCACACTCTACTATTGCCATCAAATCAGGAGATCAACCCTGGTTAAATGAATACTGCAGGAGAGCATGCCAGGAGCAGCACAAGGCAGACCTGAACAGAGGTATCAACCTGCTGACGCAACAACACTGAACAACTTGCATGCCAAACAGCGTAAGCACAAATGATAGAGCTAAGCAATCCAACAACAAACGGATCAGAGCTAAGCTCCATGAGTCCTGCCGCATTCAGTCGTGAATGACGATGGACAAGTAAAGAACTACCGGCGGAGGGGGCTCCATAAATATTTCCATTGTCAATGATGGGAGAGCTCAGCACATCAGTGCAAAAGAGAAGGCTGAAGCAATTACATCCATCTTTCATCCAAAGTGCCGAGTGGATGATCTGTCTCAGCCGCTCCCTGAGATCCCCTGCACCACAGATGCTAGTCTTCAGTCAATTTGATTCGCTCCACATCATATCGAGAAACAGCTGAAGGTACTGGATACTGCAAAGGCAATGAGCCCTGATAAAATTCCTGCAGTAGTACTGAAGGCTTGTGTTCCAGATCTTAACTGTGCCCCTAGCCAATCTGTTCCAGTGCAACTACAGCACTGACAGCTCCCTGGCAATGTGGAAAATTGCCCAGGTATGCCCTGTCCACAAAAAGCAGGGCAAATGCAATCCATCCAATTTTTGCCCCATCAGTCTACTCTTGATCATCAGCAAAGAAATTAAAGGTGTATTCAGCAGTGCTATCAAGTGGCATTTAAACAGCAATAACCTGCTCACTGATGCTCAGTTTGGATTCTGCCAGGGCCACTCAGCTCCTGACCTCATTTACAGCCTTGGTTTGAATATGGACAAAAGAGCTGAATTTCAGAGGTGGGGTAAGAGTGACTGTCCTTGACATATTGGCAGCATTTGACCGAGTGTGGCACCAAGGAACCCGAGCAAAACTGAAGTCAGTGGGAATCAGAGAAAACTCTCTGGTTGGAGTCATGCCTAGCACAAAGGAAGATGGTTGACCTCCAACAAGCACAACCATCTCAATTCCAGGACCTCAGTGCAGAGTTCCTCAGGGTCATGTTCTAGGCCCAACCATCTTCAGCTGCTTCATCAATGACCTTCCCTCCATCATACGGTCAGAAGTAGAGATGTTTGCTGGCGATTGCACGTTGTTCAGTACCATTCATGACTCCAATGGGGAGTAATATTTACTCCAGAACATAGCCATGCCTGGCAATGACCATCTCCAAAAAGAGAGAATCCAACCATCTCCCCATGACATTCAGTGGCATTACCATACAAATTATGAGCAGGTGTAGGCCATTCAGTCCCTCAAGCCTGCTTTGCTATTCAATAAGATCATGACTGATTGTGGCCTTAATTCCACATTCCAGCCTACCCCCCTCCCCCCCCCCCGATAACCTTGTTAGTCAAGAACCTATCCACCTCTGGGGAAGAGTTCCAAAGACCCATGATCCATCAGAGAAATTTTTATTATCTCCATCTTGAATGGGAGACCTCTTAATTCTAAACTGTGTTCCCTAGTTCCAGTCTCTCTCACAATGTTGTCACCATTGCTCGATGGTGTCACCATCGCTGGATCTCCCACTACCTACATCCTTGGGATTATCATTGACCAGAAACTGAACCAGCCATATAAATATAGTGGCTACAAGAACAGGCCAGAGGCTGGGAATTCTGCAGTGAGTAACTCGTCCTGATTTCCCAAGGCACAAATCAGGAATGCAATGGAATACTTTCCCTATGCCTGGATTAGTGCTGCTCCAACAACACTCAAGAAGCTCGATACCATCCAGGACAAAGTAGCCCACTTGATTGGCAACCCATCCACCACCTTAAACATTCACTGCCTCCACCACTGCATTGTGCCATCTATTAGATGCATTGCTGCAACTTGTGAAGGCTCCTTTGACAGCACCTTTCAAACCCTTGGTCTCTACCTAGAGGGACAAAAGCAGCAGAAGCATGGCAACACCACCACCTGTAAGATCATCTAGCCACTCACCATCCTGGCTTGGAATTATTTTAGCATTCCTTCACTGTTGCTGTGTCAACTTCCTGCAACTCCTTCCCCAACAGCACTGTGGGTGTACTTGAACCACTGCAGATCCTGGCAGCTCATCACTACCTTCTCAAAGGCAATTGGGGATGGGCAACAAATGCTGGCCTAACCAGCGACACCCACATCCTGTGAAAGAATAAACAGATGTTACTTCTAATACTGTAATATGTCCGTGTCAACTTCAAAAGGACTGGCAGTGAAATAAATTAAATTGTCACATCACCCTATGGAATTTTTTTTTTATATTCCTTAAGTCGCTGTAGAGAACCAATGGGACGGAATCTCCATGTACCTGTCCCAATCTTGACAGCATTTTGGCTGCCATTTTGGTTTGGACAAAAGAAAGTTCATATTGGGAGATGTGGATTGGTAAGAGAAAGAACTTCTACATTAGTCCCAGTGTTCACTAGCATTTTAAGTGTTTTTCATTCCTCTTTCTTAGTAACTTCCCTTGTTATTTTCGCATTTGCTGAGTATGAATGCATGTCACTCTCTTTCCACCATGTGACATTCAATCCTTTTTTGTCCAACTGCTGAAATTCATACTTAAATTTCCCTCTTAACCACGGCACCAAGCACTATCTCCACTAAAAAGGAATCTGCTCTGACTGAAGCCAAACACAAGAATATTTGATACAGTTCTGTAAATGCCAGCACTGACCTATTGGGAATTAGTATCCTTTGTACTCTGAAATGCAGAACTGACTTAAAATTTACCTCATTCTCTGTGGAGAAACATTATGCCTCTAAGTGGTGGGTCTCCACAACATTTACCATATAAAAATTGTGCACAGGATATCTTCCATCACTTCATGATGTACCTAAGTTACTGCCCAGTCATGCTATCATGACCAAAAACCACAAATAAAAATTTATGCTGCATCTCTTGTTTTTGGTTTCAGACACTCGTTTCAACTGAGTTGCTTTTTAAGTGGTTGCCTTGTTCTGTTTTCTATTCATTCATGGGATGTGGGTGACGCTGGCTAGGCCAGCATTTATTGCCCATCCCTAATTGCCCTTGAGAAGGTGGTGGTGAGCCACCTTCTTGAACCGCAGCTTACAGAGGGAGTTCCAGGATTTTGACCCAGCGACAGTGAAGGAACGGCAATATATTTCCAAGTCAGGATGGTGAGTGGTTTGGATGGGAACTCCCAGGTGGTGGTGTTCCCATGTGTCCGCTGCTTTTATCCTTCTAGATCTGGTAATGGTCGTGGGTTTGGAAGGTGCTGTCTACGGAGTCTTGGTGCGTTCCTGCAGTGTATCTTGTAGGTGGTACACACACTGCTGCCACTGTGCATTGGTGGTGGAGGGAGTGAATGTTTGTGGATGGGTTGCCAATTAAGTGGGCTGTTTTGTCCTGGATGGTGCCAAGCTTCTTGAGTGTTTTTGGAACTGCATTCATCCAGGCAAATGGAAAGTATTCTATCACATTCCTGACTTGTGTCTTGTAGATGGTGGACAGGCTTTGGGGAGTCAGGAGATGAGTTACCCTCTGCTGAAATCCCAGCCTTTGACCTGCTCTTGTAGCCACAGTATTTATATGGCTGGTTCAGTTTAGTTTCTGGTCAATGGTAACTTCCAGGTTATTGATGGTGAGAGATTCAGCAATGGTAATGCCATTGAATGTTATGGGGTGATGATTTGATTCTCTCTTGTTGGAGATGGTCATTGCCGGGCAATTGTGTAGCGCTTGTCAGCTCAAGCCTGGATATTGTCCAATTTTTTCTGCGTTTGGACATGGATTGCTTCCATATCTGAGAATGATGCCGAAGATTGCATAATCATCAGCAAACATCCCCACTTCTGACCTTATCTTATGATGGAAGGAAGGTCGTTGATGAAGCAGTTGAAGATGGTTGGGCCGAGGACATTGCTCTGAGGAACTCCTGCAGTGATGCCGTGGAACTGAGATGATTGACCTCCGACAACCACAACCAAATTCCTTTGTGCTAGGTGTGACTCCAACCAGCAGAGAGTTTTACCCCCAATTCCCATTGATCACAGTTTTGCTAGGGCACCTTGATGCCATACTCTGTCAAATGCTGCCTCAAGGCCAGTCACTCTCACCTCATATCTGGAGCTCTTTTGTCCATGTTTGAACCAAGGCTGTAATGAGGTCAGGAGCCTGAGTGGCTCTTGCAGAACCTAAGCTGAGCGTCAGTGAGACGGTTATTTCTAAGCTGGTGCTGCTTCATAGCACTGTTGTTGACCCCTCTATCTGTTTATTGATGATTGAGAGTAGACTGATGGGACGGTAATTGGCCGGGCTGGATTTGTCCTGCTTTTGTGCACAGGACATACGTGGGCAATTTTTCCTGGAGCCAGGTAGATGCCAGTGTTGTAGCTGTACTGGAACAGCTTGGCTAGGAGTGTGGCAAGTTCTGGAGCACAAGTCTTCAGTACTATTGCTGGAATATTGTCAGGGCCCATAGCCATTGCAGTATCCGGTGCCTTCAGCCGTTTCTTGATATACATGGACTGAATCGAATTTGCTGAAGACTGGCATCTACTGGAGGAGGCCAAAATGGATCATTCACTTGGCACTGATGGCTGAAGATTGTTGCAAATGCTTCAGCCTTATCTTTTGCACTTGTGCTTTGCTGTACCATCATTGTGGATGGGGATATTTGAGGAGCTGCTTCTTCTCATTAGTTGTTTAACTGTCCACCACCATTTCCAACTGGATGTAGCAGGACTGCAGAACTTATGTCTGATCCATTGGTTGTGGGATCGCTTAGCTCTGTCAATTGCTGCTTATGCTATTTGGCAAGCAAGTAGTCCTGTGCTGTACCTTCACCTCATTGACACCTCATTTTTATGTATACCTGGTGCTGCCCCTGGCATTCTGTCCTGATGCCCTCTTCACGGAACGAGGGTCGAACCCCTGGTTTGGTGGTAATGTTAGAGAGGGGGATATGCCAGGCAATGAGGCTACAGATTGTGTTAGAGAGTACAATTCTGCTGCTGCTGATGGGCCACAATGCCTCATGGTTGCCCAGTCTTGAGTTGCTAGATTGTTTGAACTCTATCCCATTCTCTCACATGTCCACACACGGGGTCTCCAAGGAGTTGCAGGTTGGCTTTATTCTGTTTTGGGAGTTTTATTTTGCCATGTGGTTTTAAATTGCCACAACATTTAGTCATCTTCACTTTTGTGTGAGAGCACAACTCTGCATGCATATAATTTACACAGTCTGATATATGCTGATTTGGTGAGAAGAATTGTTAACAGGCAAAGTAGTCAAATGTAAAACGATCAAAAAATATTCTTTTGGGTGATATGTTTATTCTAATTAAAAATGTTTTCTTGAAAACTTTTGGAGCTAATGTTATTGATTTTTTTTTAAAGGTAAAGAAAAGCATTTTTGCCTCACCAGAGAGCGTGACTGGAAAAGTTGGAGTTGGCACATGTGGGATAGCAGACAGACCGATGACTCAATACCAAGACACGTCCAAATACAACGTGCGGCATCTTATGCCACAATAATTAGCACTTGTATAAAGTATTTCCAAGACAGTGTATTTCTTTTTTTTTGTGGATGTCATATTACATTAGTGCACTTTTAATAGTTTTTTTGCCAAGTTCATTTGGTGTATCAGCACAAAATTGTAGCTGTGTGATACCAGATATGAAAGTTGATTGTGTATAGTTACCATCCATTACTGAAGCAGGTGGAGGATTTGATAAATCGATCTTCCTATTTGAGGAAGTGTAATTTTTACAAATTGATTTTTTTTTTTGTTTTGTATGTATAATTGGGCAATTTTAACAAATAAAAAAGTAAAATCACTCCTGTGTATTTGCTGGCTTAAAATAAATTTCAAAGTAATGAATGAAGTGAGATGTTGAGTAATATACTGTGCTATGAAAGGTTAGTATTTTTGCTTGCAGTGTCCCATGCCAAGTTTTCACTCTAAATGAAAAGTAGATTTAGAAAAGAAACAATTGGAGGAAGAGTCACCCCATTTGCAATGTTTCCACAGAGATGACAGCAGCATTTGCCTGGATGAAATTGTTCATCTCTTGGATGTTAGGGACACTCAGGTGGGAATATCTTGTTCCAATTCTTTTGTTTCATGAGAACAATTATAACTAATGTAACAGTCAATATTTTTTTTAATGTATTCATTGGGTAAAGGACCATCATTCATAATTGAAGAGTCGGGAAGAAAATAAATCATAGTTTGATGATAACAGCTCTTGAATAAAAGCCTAATGATTGTAGAAGAGAGAAAGATTGAGGAAGGTAAAATTTTACCATTTTAGAACTGTGCCAATTGATTTTAAACTTGCCCCATTACTGTTGAATACTACCACTTTTAACTTCATATGTTTATATATCCAGGGAAATAATTTGATCATATTCTATTTGGACTTGAGGATTGAGAGGGGAAGCATGGTTTAGTCATTTGCTAATAAACCCAGATTCTTGGTCACTTTTCATCCATCCAACCATTTTTCACATCGCTTCTCCTGGTGAGGGTCACGGTAGCAGTAAGCTGAGCGGGGCTGACCAGGCCTCCCTACCCTCAGCCACAGATACCAGCTCCACCACAGGAATTTCCTGACGTTCCCAAGCCAGCTGAAAGGTGTAATCCCTCCAGGCCAACCGCGAGATGTAATCCCTCAGAGATCTTGATCTCCGCCTAGCTGGCCATGTCCAGTTTGGCTCCAGTGGGAGTTTTATCAGGGCATTTGAACCACCATAACTGGCCCCTCCCAATTCGGAGGAGCAGCGATTGTACTCTGGCTCTCCTGGATTGCTGAACTCCTCACCCTGTCCTGGAGAGGAGCTCAGCAACCCTGCGGAGAAACCTCATTTCCACCGCTTGTACCTGCAATCTTATCCTTTCAATCGTTACCCACAGTCCATGACTAGGTGAGGATGGGGATGTTTCACTGCACGTGTGACGCAGCTGGGATGTGGATCAGGACCTGAGGTCATGTTTCTCTCCTGGAAAAGAGTGGGTTGCTCTCCAGGTGAGGGGGAAACAGCTTACATTAGTGGAGGAGTTCAAGTATCTCAGGATCTTGTTTGTGAGTGATGGTCACTTTTCCATTGCCAAAAATAAAAGTGCATTTCAAATCTCAAATGATAGAGATTGTTAATTTGATATAATTTGCTAATCAAATCAACAATGGTGACATTTACAAATACTGCAACTTTCTGGTGAAAATACCTGAATCATTGAAATTTGGGGTGCCTTAACTCCTGTTTAGTGTAATTTTAGAGTTAATGGGAATTAGCAATTGTTATACTACCATAATTATAAATATATTTAGGGGTGCCATTTTGTTTAACTATCGGTTGCTTCCACAGAAATGGTGGCGTGTAGTTAACACTTGTGGAGGAACGTGTGTGTTGTACAATATTCCATTCCACACAAAAGTCAACTCTAAGTCAGTAAATTGGGAGAAATATTTGACAGGAACTCTATGTTGACATTTCTTTCCACTAGTGCAAAGTTTCACGTTAACAGCTCCAAAACTGGGATCCCATATCGACGATTGGAGAATTTTAAAGATTGGAAAGACAAGATCGTGTGATAGGAGCTGGAATCTGGAGAGGAAATGCTGAGATATGTCCAAAATGTAAAAATAGCTCTTCCCATTTAGTATTGTTTAGTTCTTAGTAGTAAGGTACATACTTTTCCCTTCAAATTAACATGCATGTTGTCACTGTAGCAGTTAATAGATCTCAATGTAGGTGGCACAACTAATCCAGTATTTCACAAAATGAAGTTTTATTTTATGCTTTATACAAGAGGTAAATAATAGAGGTTTATCTACAAACACAGTTAAAGCAACTTTAAAATCAGGGTAGCTTAGGGAACAAGTGTGCTATTTTTTTGAACCAGCATGAATTCAGTCTTTTCCAGTCACGCTCTCTGGTGAGGCAAAAATGCTTTTCTTTACCTTTTAAAAAAAAAGTCTTAAATCATTTTTCCTGTTCTCCCTTATGCTGCATTATGTTTGAGACTTGCTACAAGCCTCATTTTGTATACTTTGCAGCATGTGATTCAGACTATAAATGGTTATCAATAATTAACTGTTAAACTAATGTTGAAATTATAAACAGCACCCACACTGACAACAGTGCCATTTTGATTTGATTCATCAATATTATACCACTGCTTATTTCAAGAGTTTTTTTAAAGTCTGTATAGAACAGAGCTGCCCTCAAATATGTTAAAATCTAGACTTGAGCACTACTTCCTCCATTCTACAACAGCCTTGGGTGAGACTTGATCAGTACTTATATGTATGGTCAATTAATGCTGGCTTTTGGAATCAAATATGCCCAGTTGCTAACTGGGAGAGAGGTGGTTGGGGCAGGAGAGAAAGAGGAAGTGAACAGTGAAGCTCTACCCAGATGCTTTTAGTATATTAGAATGCATAAGTGTTGGTTTTAGCTATGTTGTGTATAAAGTACACTACTTGACTTATAATTACCTACTGCTGAGTTAAAAGCCAAAAGTATATTTTATTAAACTAATATAATTTGAAAAAGATGTTAGATTTGGTAAGTGAAATCTGTTTAATAGCAAGTTGGCAGGTTAGTGTGGATAGGCACAGTAATATAGTTAGGGTAGGGGAAAGACCATTGACCCAAGGTATACCTAGTCTTGAGGATTTAGTTTTTAAACATTTTTTAATTTCACTGACTTTTTCTGAAATAGTAGTCATTTATACAGTTAAAAGTGAGTTTACAAACAGTCTAGAAATCTCTTTTATTCATAGATGTATGTTTAAGCCACTTTAACAAGATGAACTTCTAGAATGTGGTAGCCCTGAAGCCTTAAAAGTTTTGAATCCAGTGGCAAATATTGCAAGTTTGAGGCAAATTCTATAGGTGCTACATGAAGTGATATTTCTTGATTTGGAGTGGAGGGGAGAAAAGAGTTTGTTTGAAAATCATGTTCATGGTAACTGAACCAACAGTTTTAGTGTAATGTAAGCTCTGGTGACAGCACCATCTCAAAGGTGGCAAATGCAACTTATGCACACTAGGTATAGGTTAGATATGAATAATAATGAATCGCAGGAAACTTAATAGGGGGATGAAATACAGCCTGCGGTGGTGGTGTATATCAACATTTTAAGTGTCAGGTTATTCAGTATTGAACTGTCAATTTCAGAGTACTTATGAAGGAACAATGAATGGGAAAAGAGGTGAATTATATCTTCTGTCACAATACATTTTCAGTGACTGTGTAGGGAAACAAATTACTGCAAATGCTGAAAGAGTTTTATATTTATGCATTATTCTTCAAATTAAAGTACATTCCAACCATTGAGAGGAAGGAACAGAATCATGTGGGCATCTTTTGAGAATTTAGTATATCATGCAATGGTTCTTCCTCCACCAATGAAGATGCAACTAAGTAGCAGTCTCCAGTTATTTGATTACCAGACATAGTGATCTGCAAGAAAACTTGGTACTATTTTGGGGAAAGGACAACTTGTCAAAAGAAGCTTGGCACACTACAGCAAGAATCATGTTTAACCAAGGGACATAGAATTCTGCAGCATCTTCAGTCCAATTTCCATAGTAATGTCAACTAAATTGAGGCAAAACAATATTGAAACTGCAATATTGGGAGCATCTCACCATACGGATAACTAAAAGAATTTACTGTGCTTAGAAGCTAAGCAACAAATGGGAATTCAAATACTACATAATACCTAGCTGAATTTTAGCTAGGTAGTTATTGGTGATCTAATAAACAATGAAAATTTGAGCTGCTAACATTGACTCAAGTTTTGCAAAGCCCATTTTATGGAGCTGAGATTAATGAGGTTAAGTAATTGCCAAGCATTTCATATCTTTCAAACTTCACCAGCGAGTGGGCACGATGTAAAATGCATAAGCATTAAACTGTTTTGATAATTTTGGATTCTGGAGACCAATTGTGATAGGTTTGCAGATTAGTCCTGTTTTACATTCTAAGAACCCTAACGTTTTTATAAGAATTTGTACCCATGCCCACATTATATAAATTTTAAAATGTCTTCTATGATGGCATTTTGGGTGAGTTTTTCTGCTGTTATTATTCAGAATATAGTGTGTTGCGTGACTTCTGGACATTCCATAGGTTAGAAGATGAGCTGGTCAGATGATCATGGGCTAGCAATTGCCTATACTTACAATCTACTTAATTTGTAAGTGGAAGGGGTAGTTAGAAATTGCAGGAAATCACTGAGCATTTGTGACCCTGTGTATAACATCATTAGATGATTAAATGTAACCACATCCTGGCAGGGCGTCAAATTTAATGTAAAGATCTGTACCTCAATGTGGGCTTGCATGAAAAGGGAGAATCATGACTACTTTGTTAACATTAAACATTGGTCTGACCCAGCCTCTACTGGATACCGCTGGTACAGTTCTCAGAAATTTTGTCAGTTTGGTTTACATCCCAAGTTTAATTTGAGCGTAATCCTGAGTAGAGGCCTTTTTGCTTATTTCCAGGTGTGAAGAAAGGGAGCCAATAAGGTTACTAGAATTTTTCAATCTTTTTTGTTTCAACCATCTGAAAAAATGAAAAATTACAATTGTTACAGTTTATTTTCACTCTTAAAACTGGAAAATATTTTATAGGAGGCAAAAGTTACTGCCAAGGAAAAGCATCACTGTTAACTCTTAAGGTACCAGCTGGCATAGTTTTACAAAAGTTTACAGATGCAATGTGCAACTTTAGGAGAGGAAAGAAAATTCTCTACCACGGGATGTCATTACATAAACAGGAAAGGTACAATCATGTAAATCTGTCCTAAAAGTACAGTGTACATGTAATTTTGGCTGGTTGAACATTTAACTTATCTAGCATAAAAGGGCATGACAAATGAAAAATACTCAACAAATACCCAGACATGGGGACTAGACTATCCAATCTCTACAAGTAGGAATGCATATATTGGATGAATATAACCAGATACAGTAATCAATTCAGTGCATAATCGCACAGGCCAAAGTTGCAAGGACTGCTGTAAAACCAGCAGCACAGTTTCTCGTATTTTAAAATACAGATACTATGCAGTAAGACCAGGAAGGGGGGTGGTGGGTGGGGGAAACGTTCTTTCCAAAATAACCATTTGAACTAAAACTGATACAAAGAATTATTATTGGTATTAAGATTGTGATCAGTAGCAGTACAAAGCTCTGCTTACTTTATGAATATTAAACTCTGGTTTAGTACCATTAACCACATAGCAGTTTCTCTTTCACTTCTGTTTCTTCAAAGAACTAATCAATTTAATCCATCATAAAAGTAACATATAACTGAACCCACAAAGAACCACTTGGAAATATTAATTGTTGCCAAGTAATTATTGCTGGTTTTACTGCTAGAAGGGGAAAGACATCACGTGTTCCTGCACATTATATCAAACTTTAACAGCATCAAAATACTGTGCTGAAATAGATTTCCTTATTTTTTTTTGTTATATCACAGTAATAATGTAATTTAAGGCCTTTTTGGTACTATTGTGCCATTCATTGGATGTGTTCTCACCTATAACCATGTTAGCTATGTTTTTTTACCCATTCTGTTAATTTCTGACTAAATCCCAAACTGCCTGTATTCCTGCCAATCTTCTGTACACAAAATTCCTGTTACCCATGATTTTGTTGCAACAATTATTTATGAATGTACACAGTAACTGGATCTGGTTAAGTGGTCTATTGAGAGATTTGAATATACATATTAAAACATGTAACTGCTGCACCGAAAGTGGCTTTTGACAAAATTCAAAGAATTGCTCCAGCATTATTGAATGCTCAACATTCAAAGTTGTTAAGTCATATTACTAAAGTCAAGCCTCCAACAAGAACTCTAGTATTATGAACTGAATCGGCCAATCCTGGCTAATTTACTTTACCCTTTAAGAAGATTATGGTACTGTACAACTTCAATTGCAAGGAGCTTGGATGATAACCAGGTTTACTTCTAAATGACCTTGACAAGTGGAAGTAAGAAGCATACAGCTTACAGGATTTTGGTCAATTAAATCAGATTCAGGCAATATCTATAGGATATGTCTCATGTTGTAGACCTGTGGAAGTTGCTGTACATTATTAAGTGTAACCTTAGACATACACAAGGGATCTGTTGGTCTATCAGCACAAACACACCAGTCAGTCACAGGATTCTGTAGCTGAGTGTTCTGGTAAAAAGCTGCCTTTTGTTTTACATTCAGGTTCTGCTCACTTCTTAGAAAAGTGGCAGGGAAGGAAACAAAAAACTGAGCATGCTATAAAATATATTGCAAAGCTGCCAGATGTGCATCTTGGCCATACGAGCTTGATAACTAACTAAACCAAATAGGGCTGGTAAGAATAGTAAATATACACTCACTACCAAGTAACAATTTCAAATTTTGCTATCATTGTGTCCCAAATAACTATCATTGAGTAGCACCAGAATTAAATTCTTTCCTGCTTTAATGTTTTTAGTTCTATGAAAACATTGTAAAATTTTCAGAGTTTCCCCAAACGTGAAATTCTTTTGGCTTCCTTTCATGGCTTTAGGTTGGAACTTTACAAAAAACAAATGCAGTAAATAACATGCCTTTAGTGCAATTTGATGTATTTCGGTAACATCTTTTGTAAATACTTATACAAGCCCAGTTAAAACTGTAACCTGTAATAACTTCTCCCTCCAAAGAGGCAAAAAATATACTAAGGATGACCAGGTTTACTTGAAGTTTAGATCTACTTCAGATATTCCAAATTTCAAAATTCTAAAATTCATCTGAAATAGTCAAAGCACAAGGAAAACTATTGCTTTAAGTTAAATTTGGATTTGGAAACCATCTAAAACAAATGTTCCAATGATCACTTCCAATTATCTATGCTATACCCTATGCTTGGTTCCTGACCTGAAAAGCTTCGTAATGATAGCATAAAATTGAAGGGTTGTTTGGTTATATGGAAGTGCTTTTTTGTTCAACTGAAATATAAAGTACTTATTTTGAGAAATGATAATTTCCCAAATTGTTTACTGGTTGATTTTAAGAGCACATGCTTCTAGCACAGAACCCTCACCCATCAAGTGCAGATAATGGCAAATCACGGGTGTACCCCCCACAACTTTTGGTCAAAAAATTTTAATGAATGAAACATTGTGCAATTTGCCTGCAATTTCCCAATATGCACTTCAACTCTTGAAGCCTTAAAAAGTACTGATCGCAAAAAGATCAAGTCGCAACTTGTAGAAAATATAACAGGCAAGATTTTTAAATGAAAAGTGGCTCAATTTTTCTTTTTTAAACAAAAATGAGAATATTTCAGATCTAAAATGATTAATACTAGAGCTTCAGGTATGGGCAAAAGTTACATTCAAATGCAAAAGACCCTCTGCCTAATTAAACCTAGTGGTTTTCAAATTTCAGTTTAACAAGATACAGCTCTAAATATGCAGGTTGTAGACCTGAATCTATTTCTAGTGCTTTTATAGCTGACACCAACATATGATTTTACCATAGCAACAATAGAATTTTTCATTTCTCTATATGAATACCATTAACAAGTGTGCTGCACTGTGCACATTTGCCAACAGCTAAAACAGATACAAAGCTTATAGGTTTCTATTCCTGCAAAGCTAATTTAATAACTTTATTGGTTTGAGGGCTTCAAGTTGCTGCTTCTGAAGGGGACAGGGAGGTCAGGGTTATGCTTACAGTAATCAGGCCATTCTATTATAGAACCAAGGTTGGAGCGAGGCAAAGAAGAAAGATTAAGATTGAACTATTTTTAAGCTGCTCTGAATACATGCAGGGACAAATAGATAAGAGACGCTAACTTGATGACAACACAATGCACAACTTAGAAGGCACAACATTAGCACAAACAAAAATAAAAACAAAAAGGAGAAAACAGTCCCTATGATTTAACTTCATAAAACTTGGAGCGTCAAAAGGGACTGAGATACACTTTTTGTTTCTTTCACACCAAATAAAATCAGCCAAAAATTACCAATTTGGTAAAATGTTCTTCGATCTCTATTTGGGGTGGTTAATTTTTTTTTTTACAGTAAACAGATTTTTAAACAATCTGATAGGTGAGGTCTCCACAAAGAGAACATCTCTGCAGGTTTTATAAAGGAAATGAAGACCTCCAAGTGCAGGTTAGAAACAAACTGTCAGGAAGTCAAGCTTTCTGGCATTGTTCAAATCACATCAGAACTCTGGGCTACACAACAAGATGCTCTTCAGCTTAAAAGTGCAATATTTTAAAAAAAAGGCTGGTATTTTCCAACTAAATTGACACTAATGGATTATCTGTGAATACACAAAGAAACAATCTGAATAGTGGTCATACTTTGTAGCCACAATGCTATGCACCATGAGCTATTTCTTTCCTCAAAACAATGCAATTGCCTTGTGCATAAGTATTGTAGTACAAGCGCATGTCCTTAACCTATTATTTTTCCACAAAAGTCCAAAGCTGAAGTAGCTTGTCATATTGTGATCCCTCAGACATATCTGCAGGTAGCTTCAGGGTTGTCCTGTCTATATTGATGAGGACAGCTTTATGCTGCAGCTGGAGTAGCCTTCATCACTACCAACACTTTGGAGGCTGCTGTGGTCGTCAAGGTCGCTGATGCTGGAAGTGCTAATATCGTCCATGTCTCCATGGGAGAACTCTGTGCTCTCAACATCCACCTCAATCTCTTCTGGAAACAAGCAAAGGCAAAATCATTAGCACTGTATTTAGCACTGGTGGTATTGCCAGATATATTGATTGTTTTTGAGATTTGTTATAGCAAAATAATTTTAAAGGTTTGTTGATTACAGGCCTATACTTTGCAATATAGAGCTGAATTTTAAAGGTTTGTTGATTACAGGCCTATACTTTACAATATAGAGCTGAATTTTGCCATCAGGGGGCGGGGCCCGCTGGCCAGCACGTAAAATGACGCAGGAGGAACTCCCAACGTCATCACGCCCCATTTAAATTTTCAGGAAGGTGGGTCCGCAGCAAAATCAGCTGCGGGCCTACCGACCAGTCAATGGCCAATTGAGGCCATTGACAGGATCATTGAAACACTTAAAGGACCTGCCCGTCCAACCTTAAGATTGTTAGGCAGGCCAGGAGCCCCGGCGGGCAATAGAAAAAACATCTGCGGGATGAGGTTTCATGTAGGGATTTAAAAAGTTTAATAAAGTTTTAGTGTAATTTATGAACATGTCCCATCTCACGTGACATTGTCACATGAGGGGGACATGTTAAGAATTTTTTTTTTCTATTTTTAATGTTTTTACAGCTGTCAGCGATCTCCCTGAGGCAGCACTTAGCCTCAGGGAGATGTGCGCTCTTTTGTGCGCATGCACGAAACAGCGCACTCTTGTTTTTGGGGAACCCCCACAGGAAGTGCATAGCACTTCCCGGCGGACGTCACGCTGGGCGGGCCAATTTAAAATGGCGGTGGGGCCCACTTTGCTGGCGGGGATGGGCTCCCTGCCCGCCGGAGACTGGGTCAGGCCCGCCGCCCTACAAGCAGAAAATTCTGCCCATAGAGTAATTTTGGATATTATGCTCATGGCATGGAGTCTGGCTAGACAAAAACATGCCAAAGGTAAGCTTATAATGCTATAGTGCCAATTCCATGGCCTCATACTCCAATCCAGTTATGTCAAACCGGATTGCTTCACAAAACTACCTTTTATAAATGGACCCTAATTCCTGCTGTGCTGCTGTACGTACACAGTAGAAGAAAAATAGTTTCTTGAGGCCAGTGCTCCTCCTAACACATTATATTGCAGGTGACATAGTTGAATTACATAAAAAACCAAAAACCTACTTGCCATGTTAAGAGTTATCATTTCATCCATAAGAGAGCCAATAGGTACAATAATGCAAATACATGATAGAAAGTACAACAGTTTGTTAATGTTGCTGGAAATACATCCTTCTTAGTCCTTCTAAAAAGCCTCATTATGAGCTTCAGCTCACTAATGTTGATCTTGTCACGCAAAGGATTATGATTATCATGGGCAGACAAGGTTATTGTGGGTTTTAGATGTGATAAAATGCATCAGTGTATAGCATCACTAGAAAACAGAAAGTGATTGTAGGCAACAGAAACTTTATGAAATACTACCTCGTTCTGAATCTGAATGATCAGAGAAGACGGTGGACCCTATGCTGTCCATTCGTATTCGTTCATTCTCTGGCAGACCCTGTAGCTGTTCCAGTCTCCTTTTTAAAAAACGATGTTCCCTTTCCAGATGCTCAATCTGGTACAGCGACTTCCTATCCAGCTCTTCAAGTTTCTGCAATGGAGTAAAACACAAAATGAAGAACTTGTTTCTGTGGAGCAAGATAGTCAAAGGATTGAATTACCAAGCTAAACACCAGAGAAATTGACAGCAGTAACTTTAGGCAGGTCATGAACTTAGCATGTTGTACATGTATGTGGACATCAAATATAGCAGAATCCCATTACCGTGATTAGGAGACAGCTGCTTGCAAACAACTTGCATCAACAGAACTTTAATCAAACACTTTGGAAATTGGAACTTGATAATAGTTAATAGTTTTCTCCTGAATTCCTTGATATGTTCCATAATAATTAAATAGTTAACTGATTTGTAGCATGATTAAAATTACTAATTTAATTATAAAAGTTTTTTTAAACATTCAAATTAAAATTATTACAGGTGAAATGACAATAATTTATTAGCATCTGACTTAGAAATGCAGCTGTAGCATTTTGCTTTACCTTAATATGTGCTTTGGCTTTGTTGAGTAAACCAAGTGTCGTGTGCCTGGTACACTCTGAACCCAGTGGTATAAGTTCTTTCAATCGCTCTAAACAGAGACGAAGGTGTGCTCGCCTGTAAACAAAAATACAGTGCATCATCTTGCTTCATATTCAATCCAATAATATGCCAATATTAAAGAGCAATTCATGGAATTAATCGCAGGTAAATATACAGGATCCTAGATAACCTAATATTTTATTTCAGACAACATCTAATGTCAATTGTCCACCTAATAAAGATCAGGACAAAATCAAATGCCAGTATTTCGTTGTTGATAGATCATTAGCTTTGATTTTCTGTAAAACTTTCTCTGTACAAAGTATGAAGTGCTCCATTTGATCAGGTCCACATTTGATATCCCATCTGATTTAGCAACTGAATGACAAATGACTTAAAAATTAGTTGTTATACTTTTCAAATACAGAAATGCCTAGAAATCAATTCAGATTACTTCTTGATTAACTTGCAGAAACGATGTTATAAACTATTACTACTACCAGTGTTTCAGACCTTATAGCCTACAGACTCAACATTGAGTTCAATTCCCAATCACAATCTCTGCTCCTTTGTTTGTACAGAAGCTGCTGTTGATGATCCTGCTTTTGTCAACTTCAGTTCGACTGATATTTTGTTTCTTTTATTGTCACAATGCTACTCCTCTTTTGCCTTAACACCTTCATCTCTTTTGTCATTTCATCAGTCCTGCATTCCATCCTATCAAAGACATACCCTTCTGTTATTTCCTCTTTTCCTGCCTCTGCTCTTGCTTAAAACCTATTACATCTTTAACTTTATCCAGTTCTGATGAAAGGTCATCAACCTGAAACATTAATTCTGCTTCTTTCTCCAGAGATGCTGTCTGGCCTGCTAAATATTTCCAACATTTTCTCTCTATCTTGCAAACTATTAATTGCTTATGGAAACATGCAGGCAATGGAGTATGTTATGTGCATAATGTCAGTGACCGCAATTAAAAAATCTGACTAAAACTGAATAAACACAGATTCCACACAAAATTACAGTTGGAAATGGGTGACTTCAAGGCTAGAATGTAAGATCCGGGTCCAGATTACTGTTAGAATTTAGAACATTGGCTAAATCCCTCCATTAGATTACAGCTTTTTAATCATATCCAGCACAACAATTTGTAATTATAATAACTTTAGTATAGAAAAACATCCCAAGGTGCTTTACAGGGATGAAATAAATAAATGGATGTAATCCACTGCTAGATAGAGGCCAGTATGATTGATTCAAATCAGTTAATGATTTTTGCAAAGGATATGGTATAACACATTGCATCAATTAAATTGAAATGAGAAAATAAAATTCTGCAAAAATTCTTCCCTCATCTTAGCGCTTCAGCAACAGGTCAACAGCCTCAGTACACTTCCAAGGTGTTATCTCACCCACCAAGCTTATTACTACCTACAAGTCTTGACAAAGAGTGTTGGCAAGCTACTTAGTTGAAAGGGGAAGCAAAAAGCAATGTGACCTTTTCCTTGTTTGATGTTCAATAGAAACACTTGCTTCTAGACACTGCTGGATAGCAAATCCAGCCAATTGTTTTCACCCCCTATAACCCAGGAGAGTTCCTACCACTATCACGACTAAGATCAGTAAATAAAATTTCATCTTCAAAGTCTGCATATCTCAGCTAGTCGCTGCATAAATTCAGTGAGCCCTTCATGCAGGTTTCTTAATAAGTGGTGTTACAATTATGAGGTTTAAAAGCTTGTTATATTTTGGGACTGTGTTTTTAATTTAGGGTAAAATGAAGAGGGTCATTTAATCTCTTCTGAAGTCTGCCTGACAGTACACTTGGGTGGATTAATTGTTAGAGATCAAAGGGGACCCAGGTTGTTTTACTGGGAAGAAAGTGCAAGGTGTTTACACTTGGAGACAATGGCACTTGTGCCAACAGTGGACAGACAGCGAGTCTCCAAAGTCACAGAGCTGTTGAGAATGTTGGGTCATAAACAGCTGTGCTTTCAACTTCCATTTAGCTCTAAAACGAAAGAGAGTTGGGTTCTCAAGGAAAGCTAATCAGCAGCTCTGCCTGGATACAAGGTTCTTATGATTCACATGGCCATGGTGATGGGTTTTGAGATGGGAAGGGTACAGAGGAAGCCATTGTAGCCATTGTGATATCAGGTTACAGGCTTTCCTAAAATATCACTGAATATCACAGACAGGTTAGTCTTCTAGGATCCCAGCAAGAGAGAGCAGTGAGAGGCCAATGGTTCACCACACAGGAATGTAGGTGAAAACTCACACTAAGGTTGCAAAGACCAAACATGGGGAGTTAAAACAAAGCTGGAAGATTGGTCTATCTTCAGCTAGAGGGAAAAGTACCTAGGAAAATTCACATCGTGAAAGACAATTTCCAGGTTGGAAAAGGAAAAGATCAGAAGTAAACCCTTGAGAGCTAAGAATCATTTTGGGCTGATTCTGGGAGAATTGAACGTTTACTTAAAGGACACCATAATATATACCCAAAAGTGGTTTTTCCTATAAAAATAACTGGAAAAACTCAGCAGGTCTGACAGCATTTGCAGAGAGGAACACAGTTAATGTTTCGAGTCTGTATGACGCTTCAACAGAACTAAGGAAAAATAGAAAAGAGGTGAAATATAAGCTGGTTTAAGGGGGGGGTGGGACAGTTAGAGCTGGATAGAGGGCCAGTGATAGGTGGAGATAGCCAAAAGATGTCATAGATCAAAAGGACTCGAAACATTAACTGTGTTCCTCTCCGCAGATGCTGTCAGACCTGCTGAGTTTGTCCAGCTATTTTTATTTTTATTTTGAATTTCCAGCATCCGCAGATTTTTGCTTTTATCTTAGTGGTTTTTCCTGTTGCGTTAAAGTTCTGTTTTGTAGTTTAAAGTACAGGTTGCTAGGGATCACAGCTGACCTGCAGCCATTTTAAGCTCCATGGAGTGTCAAGTGGCTGGAGGCAGGACCTCCACCCCACACTCAGGAGGAAGCCTGCTTCAGATTGGCCGGCAGCTCTGTAACCCCAGCAATGCAACTGGGAGCGGTGGCCACTGCTGGGACTACGTGCAGTTCTGCCAGTCTAAGTGCCTATGGGATCACACAGGTGCGGGGTCTCACAAGGGGGATGGGAGGCGAGTCAGTTGGGCTGACTTTGGTGAGGAAGCAGCTGATCTGGAAAAGGAGCCAGTGATGGGGGCACCACCTCCCCACCCCCTTTTCTCACCTGCAGACCAAGCAGGGTGATCGGCTGGGCTTCCCTCCCCCGTCCCTAAACTCCACCCGCAGGCTTCAAAATTGCAGCTAAGCAGGAAGCCCGTCTTAAGTGCCTAATAATTTGCCACTGGGCCTCAATTTGGGGAGGACCATCTGGCCATTCTTGGCCTTGGCCATCCCTCTCAAAATTGCAGACAGGCCCGGGGTGGGTGGGTAAGTGTCTGGAAGGCTTTCCGGGAATTTTACGGACACCTCTACCTGAAAATCTGCCGCCGGTGGAGTGGGGGGGCGGGGGGGGGTTAAATTCTGCCCAGATTGTTAAATTTTTTTCATATGTACAAAATTGCATAACATCTAATGCAGAATTATGCACCAATAGCCATCTTTAGGCCTTTCATCTGAATAACTAAAATACTAAGGAAATTTCACAGTAGGTGGACGAAAGTCCACATTAGGAACATAGGAATTAAGAACAGGAGTATGCCATTTGACCCTCTTAAGCCTGCTCCACCATTCAACTAAATCATGGCTGATCTTCTACCTCAGCGCTATTTTCCCACACTATCCCCATATCCTTTGATATCTTTAATATCTAGAAATCTATTGATCTCTGTCTTGAATATACTCAATGACTGAGCTTCCACAGCGCTCTGGAATATAAAATACCAAAAATTTACCAGCCTGAGTGGTGGCAAAGACAAAGAGTGCCCAGGGCGCTGGCAGTCGGAGGACTGCAGGGGACCCAGAATATGCTCAGTTGGTGGCTGATGATGTGCCTCCGGAATTGTTCCTGAAACAGCAGATACTGGAAGTCCTGCAGGGTTTGCGGGAGGATCTGGCAGAGATACATGAGGCAATGCGTGCCCTGGTTTCCGTGGTGGAGGAGTTCATGCAGAGCATCAGCAATGCATTGACCCTTATGGCCGAGCGCAATGCTTCTTCCATGGAGAGAATGGCAATTCTCATGGAGGGGCCCCTCCAAGAGAACAATCAGGGTCTGTGTGGGAGATGGATTAGACACCCGGTATCCCAGCTAGGTGCCCATCCATCAATGTTGAGCAGGGAGGTCCAAAGCAACCTCACATTGGCGCCCAAGCTGCCTGTCGTCTCTGTGGGCTCCTCTCAGGGCGCTCCAGATGCAGGCAGCAGTTCCTCCGCCCCTCTGCCAGTGACCATGGCATCAGATAAGGCTGCAGCGACTGGGGAGATGCCTGCCATGCCACTGGCCACTCCCTCCCAGGCGCAGCCATCACAGGCTTCATGGGCCATAAGACACCCGACAAGGTCATCAAGGCCAACGGGAGAGCAGAGTGAGCAGGCTGTCTCCAATGCCAGTGCCAGCAAGGAGGGAGCACCAAGGTGTAGCACCTGAAAATGTAAGCGTAAGGCACCTTAGGCACAACACCGACATTTCACTGGTGGTTTTCTGTCCCCCAGGTATTAGTTGCTTATTAGTCAGTGTACAGCTCAACACCTCTGAATGAACTTTCATTTCTGTTTTGTTTTATGAAAACATTAGTTCTGAACAAGGCTCAGGGTGCTTCATTACTTCTGCAGGTGAAGGGGAACCCATGATGTTATGAGTGACTTGTTTGTCTTGAGCTTTATTGACAAGGTACATAGTTAATGTCCCTAACCAGGCAGATGTTGCTTTCAGGTATCGAGTATGGAGCCTGCAGCCCTGGCATGTGTTGTAGGTCCATCTGTGGTAAGCTAGCTGAAGGATAGTTGCACCAAAGCCTCCCGGGTGTCCCTGCCTCCCTGGAGGTTGCCCAGGTCAGTGTCTATTCCCCTGTGTTCTCCTGAGCGAGCTCATCCTCGGGCTCACAATTGGACTCATCATGTGCAGCCGGAGCATCTGTGTCTATGTCTTCTTCCTTCACTGCTTCCCCCTTTTCCAATGCCAGATTGTGGAGAGCACAGCATGCAACCACTATCAGCGACATACGATCTAGGGGGTATTGGAATGCGGCCCCTGAACGGTGCAAGCATCGGAAGCACATCTTGAGAAAACCGATTGTTCTCTCCATCACAGCCTTTGCGGTGCCGTGGCTCCTATTGTACCGCTGCTCAGCCTCTGTTCTTGGATGGCGGAGAGGCGTCATGAGCCACCTTTTAAAGAGATAGCCCTAGTCACCCAGCAGCCATCCATCCATCCAGCCAGGCTGGAGCACTGAAGAGCCTCGGCACCTGGGAGTGTCTGAGGATGTAGGCGTCGTTGGAGCTGCCTGGGTACCTTGCACAGACTTGTAGAATCAGCATCCGGTGATCACACACTATCTGCACGTTCATGGAGTGGAAGCCCTTCCTGTTGACGAAGGAACCGGGCTCACCCGCTGGCGCCTTGATGGCCACATGTGGGCAGTCTATAGCACCCTGGACACGGGGGAAGCCAGCAAACACTGCGATGCCTCTAGCTCACTCAGCCTGGCTGGCATCGTCCCAACGGTAGTGAAAGAAAGTCAATGCACGCCTGAACAGAGCATCTGTCACCAGCTTGACACAACTGTGAATAGCTGACTAGGAGACTTCGCAAAGATCACCCACCGAGCCCTGGAAAGAGACGGAGGCATAGAAGCTGAGGGCAGCCGTGACCTTCAAAGTCCCTGGCATGGGGTGTCCACCCACACAGTTGCTGATCTCAGGGCTTATCATCTAACAAATTGAGATCACTGTCTCCCTGGAGAGATGAAGTCTCTTTCGGCATTGCACCTCAGACATATTGAGGCAGCTGCTTCGCCACCTGTAAGCCCTAGCAGCAGGATAGTGGTGTCTTTTGCGGCTCCTTCTGCCTTGCACTTTCTGTTGGCCCTGCGCCCCTTGTGCCTGTCCTTCCAAAGGTGGTTCCCCTGGAGGCTGAATATGGACTCCAGGCTTCCTCCCCCTTCTGGCCCTCTCTTCCTACTCAGAGGAGGTTTCTCCAGTGGAGAGCACAACTCTCATTCCCAGGGTAAGGGAAGGCTGCCTGAAATCTGTAAGGTCCCAAGAATGATGTTTGCTCCAGAGTCCTGACCTGAAGCCTATTACTCCTGTCCAAGCAGCTCTGAACACCGTGTCCAGGGTGCTATAGACTGCCCACATGTGGCCATCAAGGCGCCAGCAGGTGAGCCCAGTGCCTTCGTCAACAGGAAGGGCTTCCACTTCATGAACGTGCAGATAGTGTGTGATCACACAAGCAAGTAGCAGTAAGTTTAAAAAGTAAATGACTAACAAATACTACTCACGAGCCCATTCACCCCTCTTATCCCACCCATGGATGAGGTTTTTAAAAATGTGGCCTACCCACCTGCTCATTGCACCCATGCGACACTCTGAAGATTGCACGGGCTCTGAAAAATCTCAGTCTATTAATGCCTCAAGGGCCTTAAGTGGCCCGTTAATTAATGGCGGGTGCACATCAGAGCTCATAGCACCCGCCCACCAAAATAGCACAATGGCGCATGGTGACATCGGGACACACGCCTGATGACACCGTGCGTCATTTTACGCATCAACGTGTCGGGCCTGTCCCTGCATGCCAACGTCAAAATTCTGGCCTTAGTTGCAATGATTGGTCACTATTGTCTTGAAATGGCAGAAGCTACTCAAATATACCTACAACACCGGTAACATCAGTAGTACATAAGTGCTTTGATGACCACTCTGATTACTTAGTAGGTGAACATAACTTGTGCTATCACCGGAGACGAAGAAACTTCCAGATCTGAGCTTTGGTCTTTGTTGAGTTAGCTGGTTCATAGCTGGATGGTGTAAGCCAATGTATTATTTACTTTCTTTTAATGTATTAATCACTTTTCAACCATGTAACTGTTTCTTTAATCCTTTTATATAAACGAATGTCGACTGGATCCTTGGTGGCCCTGTGTGCAGGTTTTGTTTCATGGTGGTAACATGGAACATTGAAGAGAAGCAGTATCCTGATTGAAGACACATGAGCTACATTGTGGGTGAAAGGCTGGTAATTTAGTCAAGACACAGCCTTGCCAGAATTAGCAAGGTCTGCAAAATGAATTGAATAGTACAGGAGAACTGGTCTCCAACTGTGAGGAAGATAGACCCCTTTTGTGTTCGTTAAAGGTAATAAAGATGTCTGCCTGTACCAGCCTGGGGATTGATAACATTGTGAGAGATAGCAAAGTGGAGTCAGGCTAGCTCTATTGCTTCAACATGGTCTTGAGAAGCTCAGGGCATCAAACATCTGGAAAAGTCACTGATGTAATTGAAAAGCAATTAAATAGGTTAAAAACAGGAGACCTTATATGGCACAAGGCCAGAGCCAAAAACTAATAAAGAGCATACAAAGACAACATTGCTGCAGTGGATAGAGTGGTTTGGTCAGCCATTCTGAAGGTGCGCACGGAGACCTTGTCAGCGGGTTGACCACCGAGGTGAACTCCTGCTTGAAAGGGCTACTAAGTAACCAGTAAAATGAGTATGTACTATTGTTTAATGATATTCATAAAGGTGTACCACATTCAGTGGGACAGTATCCAAATTGTTGTGTGCCACTGATACCAAGTAGAGACAAGAGCTTTTAGACCAGGTAGACAGTCTTACAATGGCAGCAAGAGGAATATCTAGAGGCACAGAAATACTAGAGTTCTTGCTGCTGATCCCCTGGCATTATGCTAGGCACTAGACATGACAAAGGCATACCCAGTCAATCCACCTTGCAAAATCCTCTTCGCTAACACCAGAGCTTGTGCCAAAATTGGAAGTGCTGTCCGCAGACTAGTCAAGCAACAGCCTGACAGTCATATTCGCTATTATATGTTTCCTTAGAAACTGGGAGGTCAGTTTTCCTTTTTCAGTTAGGGCCTGCCTCAAAAACATACAAGCTTTAAAAGCACAGATTCCCTCAAACCATTAATGGTACTTCTCCAGTGCTTTGAAGTACCTGCTGTAGGTTGTCCAAGTCTCCAAAGCATATAAGAGCACTGGTATCACTGTTGCCCAGTAAAATAAATTTGTATTATTTCACTAACCCTCTTCTCCATTTTCTTTGCTGCATTACTGCATCTCACCTCCGGCAAATCACCCACAGACGTGGTATAATCTATAGAACAGATGGGAAACTGTTCAACATATGCCGCCATCATTCCAAAACCAAAATCGCTCCAACCCCAGTCATTGAGGGTCAGTATGCAGATAGCGCTCTTGTGTGTGCTTACCATCCCTGGGCGTGTCCTATCCTGCTGCCAGGATAGACCTACCAGAGGTGATGGCACGGTGATATACAGTCAGGACAGAGTGGCTGTGGGAGTCCACAACATTGACTCCATACCCAATGAAGTCTCATAATATCCAGTTAAACATGGGTAAGTAAACCTCCTACTGATTACCACCTACTGCTCTCCCTTAGCTGATGAATCAGTATTCCCCATGTTGAACACCACTTGGACAAAGCAGTGAGAGCAGCAAGGTTAAAAAATGTACTCTGGGTGGCAACTTCAATTTCCATTACCAAGAGTGGCTCAGAAGCAGCAGTACTGACTGAGATATCCAAGTCCTAAATTACGTATATGCCAGATTGGCCCTGCAGCAGGTGGTGAGAGAATTACTAAGAAGGAAAAACCTACTTTACATCATTATCCCCAATCTATCTGCTGCACATGCATCTATCCATGATATTGATAAGACTGACTGCCACACAGTCCTTTTGGATACCCATTTTCCTACTGCGAACACCCATGTTGTATTGTGCAGCATGATTACCACGCTAAATGGGTAGATTCAAAATAGATCTAGCAGCTCAAAACTGGGCCACAATGAGGAGCTTTGGACCATCAGCAGCAACAAAATTGTATTCCACACAATCTGTAATCTCACTCTACCATCACTATCCAGCCAGGGGGTCAACCCTGATTCCTGGAGGAGTGTAGAAGAATATGCCAGAAGCAGAACAGGAACTGTTCGTACCATAGTGGCCCACAGGTAAATGATCGATAATCAGGAGTGTGATCACAGACCTAGGCGGGGGAAATCATAGATTGAAGAGATTGTTGGCCAGAATGGAGGCAATTGGAAAGGTAAGTGGGACAGGTTAGGGATATTGATATTATTATATTGTGGTTCAGAGATAATCAGAATTAAATATAATATCTGCGATTTTCTACTTGCCTTAATTGAGGTACATCTCCAGTAGGATGAGATTTCAGCTTGTCACAGAGTCACACCCTTGACCCCAGCTCCATTTTCTATTCCATAATTCTCATGTTTGATGTGGTCTCCCTCTGCCAGGCAGTTAAGCCAGGTGAAAAAATTGTATCAAAATCTTGTAGGGCTTTTGCAACATGGAAATGTCATCAGCCTCCAAGCTGATGGTAAAATGATAATTAATAAAACTTCCTGTTGCCTGTGCAAAACACTATTTTCCAGTACTTTAGCAGGTCTGCTGCCAGATCATCCTTAGGTGCCCTTCAACAAGAGCCTATCAGGTGGTTCCTGTATCAGACGTTTTGATGACATTAATGCCAAGAAGTATAGCTGAGGACATATCCTGCTCATTTGCATGTTGTTTAAAAAGATCGACCCACATATGGACAGGCCCCTAGAAAAATAGCGGAACACAGATGTGGAGGGCATTGTGGAGCACATCCCTGGACAATTTTCCACACCCACTTATCCTGATCCACTGTAAAATCAGCAGTGGGAGCCAGAAAATCTACACGAGGGTTTATGTATTTGGAAGATATATGATGATAACAACTAACAAAACAAACTATATTTAGTCTTTATTCATATATTTTAGCTTCCGCAAACATAAAATGAGTATACTCAATCAGTCGGGGATTTTTTGGCACTTTACAGCAATCTAGACTTAACATGGAGTCCAACAACTTCAGACCATGAATTCTGTCCTCCATTTTGAATTCCCCCCACCCACCCTGCCAAGTGCTAGTCTGTATCTTCTTCTCAGGTTTTTACTTTCAGACTGCACTGACCCTTTCTCTGCTATTAACATCAACTCTGGACCAAAGCTTTATATTTTAATACTACCATTACCATTCCTTTTGTCTTGTGTTCCATGACATCTTTGTCATTCAACCTCCCCGTGTCTCTAACTTATCCCTGACTTTCTATTTTGCTCCACCTGCCCCTCCCCCCCTTTGCAATAGCACAAACCCATCACAGTTCTGAAGAAGAGTCATACTGGACTCAAAGCGTTACCTCTGTATCTCTCTTCACAGATGCTGCCAGGCCTAAGTTCTTCCACCATTTTTTGTTCTTATTTTATATTAGAAAATCTTAGGTATCCCTCATCATGCAGGATGACTAATCTGTACAAAGATAGAGAAGCCCAAGGAGATTGGATATTGACTCCCAAACTGCATTAAAATACTGAGGAAAACTGTGTGACTTCTTCCCGCAGCATAAGTATTGGAACTGCCAGCGCCTTAGTGGGCCATAGGTAAATCATCTACAGTAGGGATGGGATTGAAGACATCACCAGAGAGGGAGTGGATCTTGGGGCTTGGAAATAGGAGCCATCTGTGAAGCAATTGAAGGGTCAGGGGAAGGAGGTAGAAGGTCAGGGCCTGAATAAGGGGATCTCAGTGCCAGAGGACCAAGAGTGGCAGCAATTGGAATTGTGCTACACAACTAAATAATTTACTTTTTTCCCAGGGAATGTTAAACAGAAGCTGCCTCACGGCTTGCCAATGTTTGAGTGTGGACCTGTGGCAGGTACTATGCCCTTTATTTGAATGGCTTAATTCCTAGTTCATGTGTGGGTAAAGGATGCCTACTGTTTGACTTTACCCAATATGACATGCAGCGCTTTTCTGATCAGAAGTGGTGCGTGTGTGTGCACGCGCGCGCCACATGCACTTCCTGTTTGGCATTTTGCAGCCTTAGCATTAAAAGATGCAATTTCTAGATCGGTATATCCTCAACTGCTGGTGCCAAAAAGTGGGCATACACTGGCCTCCAAAAATAAGAAGTGGGCATGTTCAGTCTACTCTAGTACATCCTCCACTATATCTCTTTCATGAGTCACTACTGAAGAATAGCAACCGGAGTGAGGGAGATCAGCTAATTGCCGCTGAGTATGCAGCATTGTTTGAAGAGGGAGGATAAATGTTTTACTTCTTTATTTAAGATGTTTATGGAACCATGAGCAACCACATTGCATAAATAGGGCACTGAGCAATAATGAAAGTAAACAAATTGTAATGCTGAAAATTGCTGAAATATATGCAGTTTACCTACTAAGGAAGCAGATGCCTGCTTCCTTGCCTTGTGTTGTTGCATCAATAAATCTTACAACATTATACATCAGCAGCTAAAGCAGTAGATTGGGACATAAGGTCATCCAGGTTATAAACCTAATTGATGAAGTGTTCATATTGATTTATAGATGCAGCCGGGCTTTGTGCCAAGCTAATCTTCTAATCAGTTTATACAATCAGGTCTACTTAAAATAAATATTAACTTTTCTATCAGCTCTGTGCAAGGCCTAAATAAGCAAAAGTTCATGACTATTGTCACTGGTGACAGATCTTTAATGTCAGGGTATCAATATAGAAATTATTGTTGGCTTAAATGGGCATGCTGACAACTCAACAACTTGCATTCATTTAATATGGTAAAATGTCATAGGAATGTTATCAAAGAAAACCTGACACTGAGCCACACGAGGAGATATAAAGATAAAAGAAACATAGATTTTAAGGAAATCTTAAAGGAGAATGAGTGAAGGAGGTTTGAGGAGGGAATTTCAGTGCTTAGGCAGCTGAAGGCACAGTCCCAATGGTTGAAAATCAGGTGATGTGCAAGTGGTCAGAATTGGAGGAGTGCAGAGATCTCAAGAAAGTTGCAGGGTTAGAAAAGGTTAGAGCACAGCAAGATCTTGGAAGGATTTGAAAACGAGGCTGAGAATTTTAAAATCGATGTGCTGGACTGGGTGCCAGTGTAAGTCGAACACATTAGGGTGATGGGTGAACAGGACGTTGTAAAACAAAAACAGAATTACCTGGAAAAACTCAGCAGGTCTGGCAGCATTGGCGGAGAAGAAAAGAGTTGACGTTTCGAGTCCTCATGACCCTTCAACAGAACTTTTTTCACCCCTTTCTTGGATTCACTCAAGTTCTGTCGAAGGGTCATGAAGACTCGAAACGTCAACTCTTTTCTTCTCCGCCGATGCTGCCAGACCTGCTGAATTTTTCCAGGTAATTCTGTTTTTGTTTTGCATTTCCAGCATCCGCAGTTTTTTTGTTTTTATTTTTGAACAGGACTTTGTGTTAGTTAAAAGCAAGAAACTGCGGATGCTGAAAATCCAAAACAAAAACAAAAATACGAAAATACCTAGAAAAACTCAGCAGGTCTGGCAGCATCTGCGGAGAGGAACTCAGTTAATGTTTCGAGTCAGAATCGAAACCGAATTCGGACTCGAAACGTTAACTGTGTTCCTCTCCGCAGATGCTGCCAGACCTGCTGAGCTTTTCCAGGTATTGTTATTTTTGCTCTGTGTTAGTTGTTTGGATCAGGGTGCAAAGTAAGAGGTAGGCCAAGACAGCATAGAAATAGTACAGAGGTATAAAAAGGCAGCAAATGAGTTGAGGCAAGGACAGGGCTGGATGATGTTATGGATATGGAAGTATGTGGTCTTGGCAATACAGAAACTAAACTCACTTGTTTTTAGTTACAGTTGAATTGATACCCCATGCAAGTGGCAGTGGCAACAGCAGTTTACTTTTGCTACTGAGAGCACTCTGCTTTTTAGAAATAAGTTGAACAGCAGTCCGTTATCTTTAACTGTGGTTTATTTAGGATGAATGAAATCTGTTCTTAGTCCTTTCTCTGCTGGAAACAATCTTACAAGTTACCATGAAAATGGAGAATGTTTTAGGACGTAATTGCTCACCAAGTCATAAAAAGGAACAGCTAGCAGAGAGCCAGCTCAAGTACCCAGCCCTAGTACCTGCATAGTCCCACGTGACATTCATTTGCAATCCTTCACTCCTTCATTTACGCTACAGCTGTACACATTTGTGACTTGCTTAATTGAAACTTCTGTTTCAACAACAATTTCTATTGTCCCATTTTTTTCCCAAATATGAAAAGTTTATTTTATTGCAATTCCATTTGGTCAATTTCTGCAAGTGTGCCACACAGAGATCCTGCTTTAGCAAAATATTTCACCATTGAACCCGAGATCCATTAATGGGTCCATTAGTCAACGTGCATAAAATCGGGTTGGCCAATTTTCCACCTGTGCTGTACATGAGGGAGATATGAAACTTGAATTTTAAATTGATTCAACAAATAAGGCACTGTGACTATTGTGCTAGCAGGTGGCTGCTTTGAACCGTTTGAAAGAATTAAAGACTCAAAAACTAGTCACACTGAAGCAAGGCATTTCTGAATCTTAAGTTTCTACAATTCTGTAAACAAACAGGGATAGGAAACTGAAGTGTGGAACTAAGGTGGCTGATTTTGATGAAGTGTTGTTTAGGTGCTTTAATTATAAAAAAGTTCAGGAAGTCCTGATTGATGGCTACCTGTTGGAAAGTAAAGCTAATGAGCTTGTCAAAAAATTTGGTGTGGAAGGCTTTGAAGCATCAAATGGATTCCTGTGCTGCT
The DNA here is from genome assembly GCF_017639515.1 of Carcharodon carcharias. NCBI lineage: Eukaryota > Metazoa > Chordata > Chondrichthyes > Lamniformes > Lamnidae > Carcharodon > Carcharodon carcharias. The sequence continues at coordinate 118,244,141 of NC_054483.1, read as the reverse complement.
GGAAATTAAGACACAATCTTATTTATAAAAAGCTGTGCAGTGACAAATCCACTGTCGATGCATGGACTGAGAAAGTGTCTGTGGATTTGCTTGAAGAGTATCTACTTGGCTGCATTTACAATGGTGATGACACAGGACCTTTTTACTATGCCCTATCTGATGAAACCTACACCAAAAAAGGAGAGACAGTGACCAGTGGCAAAACGGAAAAAGGCCTTACATGTTGTTGCATGCAAACCAAATTGCTAGTCAAGATAAAACCACTTGTGATCAGGAAAAGCAAGAATCTTCATTGACTTTACAAACATGAAAGGATGTGCAGTGGTCATCAAAAGTACTATAAAATTGCAAGTCTTTTTTAACACCTTTATGAAAACAGCTCTGATGCTTGGACAACACAACCAATTCAAGGAAAGCGGCTGTGATATTTCAATGCCAGGATGAGAAAGTGGCGCTTTTAAAAGATAATGCCACTTACCATGATATAGTTCTTAATCTTTCACATGTTAGAGTCCAGTTTTTAACCATTTAACACCATCTATGTTATCCATTTAAGATGTTATAATGTAATCACCTTTGTAAAATACTGTAGTAACCCTTCCCACCATAAAACATCTCACAAAACAGGAGCATTTTATAAGATGTTCAAGAAATTTAGGCAAATAAAAGGTTGTTTTGAAATAGATTAGCCTTGTGTTTTGTTGCAGTGCTTTATCAAAATGTATCTGAAGTAAGTACACCCTCATTTTGTTAAATGATTCAAAATTATTAAAATCAAAGGACATATTTCTCACAGCTAGGGCTAAAAGTTTGATAACCTAAAAATGAGCACAGAAATCATGATGTCCAATTAATCTGCTCCAATTGAAAGTACTATAGGAAGCACTCAAACTTCATCCTGCCTGCTCATTTCCATGATAGTGGCTTGCAGTCCAGCGCTAAACACGCTGCTGAGTGGCACTATGCAGGCAGGGAGTCCAAGTTTGTGCAAAGTTCATACCAAATAAACACTCCTTAATGTCAACATCTACTTCTTAAAGGGAGTTCATTCTGGCTGCAGCAGCTCATTCAACTAGCTGGGAAATGCATTTAGTGCGGGGGGAAACTTGATGAACAATGCAGCAGACCAGAGAGAGGGCTTCTAGGTTCTTGCATGCAGCACTGGAGGCCTATCTGTAGGGTGGCCATTGGCAGAGCCCAGAAATACTGAACACAAATCAAGCCCCCACCAATCCCACCAATGCTTGCACATGCAGATACAAGCCTGACTGGCATATCGATATAATTAACTAAACAAGCACAGGGCACTGCTGCTGCCGCTGCAATTGCATTAATCACTTTATTAGGCCTCAGTAATGATTAGTAATAATGACCATACTAAAAACTAATGTGTAGTATAATAACTAATATGTAAATAATTCTCCTCCTCCTTCAGGTACCGTGCCCCAAGATGGCATTGGCAACCACGGACTTCCATTGGATTGGTCCATGATTATGCTTGGCAAAGTACTCCGGTGGTTTGCTGTTGCCTTCTGCAGTACGGTTGACAAGGAAACTCTCCAGCTCTTACCACTTGCCATCAAGGGTATTGGAAGAATTTATAGTCTGATAATCAACCTGTTTGGCCAAGTTATGAAAGCACCTTCTGTGGCCAAAAAATCTTGAAGTGGGATTTGAGCCCTGAGCTTCTGGCCCAGAAGTAGGGACTCAACCACTGTGTCACAAAACTTCCCCACATGTATAACATAATAACTAATAACAATATCAAAAACTCAAAAGCTAATGTACCCACCATGACATGGGGATGTTTAGTGTTTATTCTTTTGTCCATTGCTGGCAGAATTCAGGATTTCTTTGTTCCCCAAAACTCAAGAGTAAATGTCTTAACATTCTTCTGAAAATCTGATGCAGATCTAGAGCTCTGTCTTCCTGCAGTTCACTTCTAGGCTGTTCCTCTTGCTTCTTTAAGTGGTGGTCATTATGGAGAAAATCTGTTCTGTATGAGCATTGGTGCACAATATGGAGAATATACAGAGCTGATTTTCTTCATGTTCATGAATTCCCCCTCCATGGGCTTTGCTGAAAAGTTTAAGCTAACTGGCCTGTAGTTCCCTGCTTTCTATCTCTCTTATTTGAATTTAGGACTTACATTCAATATTTTCTAATGGAACCTTTGCAGAATCCAGGAAATTTTGTAACATTAAAACCAATGCATCTACTATCTCAGCAGCCACTTCTTTTAAGATGCTAGGGGAAAGTCCATCAGAATCTGGGGACTTCAGCTTTTAGTTGTAATAATTTTCTCAGTTCCCTTTCCCTAGTGATTGTAACTGTTTTAAGTTCTTCCCTCCCTTTCACCTCTTATCTTACCATTATTTCTGGGATGGTATTTGTATTCCCTACAGTGAAGACAGATGCAAAATATCTCTTTATTAAAATATCTTTGCCATTTCCTTATTTTCCATTATTAATTTCCCAGACACACTCTTTAGAGGACAACACTCACTTTAGTTACTCTTTCCCTTTTTAAATATCTGTAGAAGCTTTTACAATTTGATTTTTATATTTCTAGCTAGCTTTCTCTCGTACTCTTTAATTTTTCCCTCCTTATTAATCTTTTAGTCATTCTTTGCTGCTCTTTATGTTCTGTCCAATCTTCTTCTGACCTGACACTCATCTTTGCAGAATAATACACATTTTCCTTTCAATTTGATGCTATCTTTTAATTCCCTTAGTGAGTCACAATTGGTGCTTCCTTCCCAGAGAGTCTTTCTTTCTCACTGGAGTGTATCTTTTCTGAGTATTCTGAAACATCTCCTTAAATGTCTGCCACTGCATCTCTACTAACCTGTCCTTTAACCTAATTTCCCAGTTCACTTTAGCCAACTCTGTCTTCATGCCCTCATAATTGCCCTTATGTAAGCTTAAAATACTATTCTTAGACCCACTCTTCTCTCCCTTCAACTGAATGCAAAATTTGATTAAGTTATGATCGCTGCTACCTAGGAGTGCTTTTAATAAAGGTCATTAATCTTGTTTCATTGCACATTACCAGATCTAGAATAGACTGCTCTCTGGTTGGCTCTAGAACTTGTGGCTCTAAGAACTGTCCCAAAAACACTCTGAACTAAATTTTCAGGCTACCTTTATCAACCTGACTCCACCAATCTATATGTAGATAAAAAACACCCATGATTATCGCTGTACCTTTCTCACAAGACCCCATTATTTCTTTCCGTATAGCCTATCCTACTCTGTGGTTACTGTTAGGGATGTCTGTTATCTACTGCAAGTGACTTCATATCTTTGCTATTTCTTATCTCTACCTAAACTGATTCTACGTCTTGATCTTTCTAAGGTCATCTCTCTCTATTGTACTATTGTCATCCTTAATTACAGAGCTACCCTACACCTTTTCCTAGCTTAATTTTCTTCCAAAATGTCTGGAATCCTTGAATATTCAGGTCCCAGTCTTTGTCATCGTATAGCCATGTCTCTGTTTTGGCTATCAGATCAGATATAATTATTTCTATTTGAGCTGACAAATCATCCATTTTGTTACAAATGCGACATGCAAACAGAGCTTTTAGTTCTATCTTTTTACTGTTTTTGCAACCTCTAGCCTTATCTGCTGGCACGGTCAAGTTTATATGCCCTGTCCCTTTCTGCCACGCTCCAAGTGTCATTATCCTTATTGCTATCCTGCTCTCTTGCCTTGTCCTCTCCCTTCAACTTATCATATCTTCCCTCATTTGATCCCTCACAACCACTATTTGGTTTAAAGCCCACTATACTGCTCTAGTTATGCAACACACCAGAACACTGCACGGTTCAAGTAAACACCATCCCAATGCTACAGCTCCCACTTCCCCCAGTACTGATGCCAATGCATCATTTCTCCCACACCAATCTTTGAACCACTCATTCAACTCCCTAATCTTATTAACCTATGCCAATTTGCTCGTAGCTCAAATAATAATCCATAGATAATAACCTTTGAGGTTCTGCTTTTTAATTTATCCCCTAGCTGCTCATACTCTAAGCAGAGCCTCTTGCCTAGTCTTATCTATGTTTTTGGTACATACATGGACCACGGTGACTGGATCTTCCCCTTCATCCCACCGCAACTTCCTCTCCAGTCCAAGGTAGATGTCCAAACCCTGGCACCAGGCAGGCAACACAGCCTTCTGAACTCTTGCTCTTGGCTGCAGAGAATTGTGTCTATCCTCCTGACTATACCGTCTCCTACTTATTAACTCAACCCACTTGAATGGCTTCCTGTACCATGGTGCCATGGTAAGATCTCTCAACCAATCTGCAGCCCCTACTTTCGTCCATACAGGCTGCAAAAACCTTGAACCTGTTGGACAATTGCAAAGCCTGAGGCTCCTCCACTTCTAACTTCTTGATCCCCATACCTGACTCACTTGCAGTCACACCCTCCTGTCTCCTGACCATGTACAAAATCAGGCAACCCTGTCCTATGGGGTGAGACCACCTCCTGGAACAAAGCGTTCAGGTAACTTTTTCCCTCCCTGATGCAGTGTCTGCTGCTTGGCCTCCAGTTCTGTGACTCTGAGATGAAGCCTGAGTTGCAGACACTTAACGCAAATGTCTTTGCCTTGGATCACAATGGCATCCAGGAGCTCCATCACCTGCCTTGCCATCTTTCTAGCATTTTTTAATTAATTATTTTACTGATTAAATTTTAATTAATATCTTTAGTCCTCTGTGTGCTTATATTCTTATTATTTCTTACCCTGATTGAAATTCCACAGTAAAACAAGTAGGAAATGGGAGGACTCTGGTCCCAAGAACCTGGATATTATACGGGAAAAAGTTCAATGACCTCGCATGAGTGGTTAAGGTCAATGAACCCATTTTCAAATATCATATCCCAGTAATCACACAAACTTCACATACTACTCAATGCAACACAGCCCCATCACTCACTTATCAACTCTCTCTAGCAATTAGGTTGTATACCTAACATCCATATGCTCTTCCTCACCCTCACACACTTACTATGGCTCACACCGCACCTCACAGCTTTCACACACTGCCAGCTATTCAGCTATGCCAGGCACATCACCCAAACTGCAACGTATTCACTGGCATGCTTTTCTGTCTTTTGAAGATCAAGGTAGCTATCGCTTTTCACATATGGCGATCAGCCAGGGCGTTGCAAGGGGTGGGCAGGAGCATCCATTTTTCTTTACCTGAACTGGCTCCCATAGTGCCAAAACCATCCATGCTATGAAGCCAAATTTTGCAGCCCTAGTGACTTCTATTGTTGGGTATTTTCTCAATGCATATTCAGAAAACAGAGGCATTAAAATATTGATTGAATGCACTTCCTTGCAGACATGCCACATCACATGTGTGGCTGCAGTAATTACAGTTGAGTCATGTCTTTAACCTAACAAACAGACACACACACCTCAGAATCCTCAATGTTCTTCTCTTTAATTTCATGGATAAATTTATAGTTCTAACCTCTAATATATGCCAGAGTGTCAGTGATAATTCCCCACCAGGGGAAAAATATCTTATTGCTACTGCATCTATCACATGAAGCTACATAACTTCAGATCCTACATCAGTATTAGTTATTACAGTCACATCTACGTTATGCTGCATCTACCACACAACTGTGCTCAGTACCTATGTTGCTGACAAAAGAATTAGAAAACAATGTTTCACTTTTAATAAGCTACTGAATATATACACAGTGCATACAATGATACAATCAAGGCAGCAAGATAATTGATTAAAATATTGTTCTGCTTCTGATCATAAACGGTTCATCATCACAACTTAGCAACTGAATCAGAACCTTGTAATTTATTGCCAGGGCCCTCTAATCCTATTATTTTTAAGTGTTGTTCTAAGTTGAGGTCTGACCAAGACTGTACAAGTGAAGCATTACTATCATTTTTGAATTCCAATCCCTTGAGATAAAGGCCAACAATCCACTAGTCTTTTTGTACTTGTGCACTAGTTTCTAATAATATGTACGTGGACATCTAAATCTCTTTGTTCCTCCATAGGCCTGAGGGGCAGAAATTCATCTAGGGAGGTAGCACTAAATGGATAACACCACACTGGCCGACTTATGCGCCCCACTTGATATGCTGTTATATTGAAGTCACGGAACTGAGCGTCAGTCAGGGGGTTTAACAACTGACAGATAATACCGTGCGCCAAGACAAATTTCTACACCCTACCCTCTAATCCTTAAGAAAATATTTGCCTTTCTCAGGGCCAAACAGGATTATCTCACAATTCTTATCACTGAACTCCACCTACCATAACAGAATTACCTGGAAAAACTCAGCAGGTCTGGCAGCATCAACGGAGAAGGAAAGAGTTGACGTTTCGAGTCCTCATGACCCTTCAACAGAACTAGGTGAATCCAAGGAGAGGGGTGAAATATAAGCTGGTTTAAGGTGGCGGGGGGGAGAAGTGGAGGGGGGTGGTGTGGTTGTAGGGACAAGCAAGCAGTGATTGTTCCCTACAACCACACCACCCCCCTCCACTTCTCTCCCCCCACCCAACACCCACACCCCCCACCCCACCCCCCACCCCACCCCCCACCTTAAACCAGCTTATATTTCACCCCTCTCCTTGGATCCACCCAGTTCTGTTGAAGGGTCATGAGGACTCAAAATATCAACTCTTTTCTTCTCCGTCGATGCTGCCAGACCTGCTGAGTTTTTCCAGGTAATTCTGTTTTTGTTTTGGATTTCCAGCATCCACAGTTTTTTGTTTTTATACACCTACCATAATTTTGTCCACTCACTTAATCTATGTCCTTTTCTAAATTTGTTTACATAGATAATTTTCATTACAAATGTGGACATAGGAATTTATAATATGAAAAGTTGACCAAGTATAACAAAACAGTGCAACTGGAAGTGAAGTTTTGCAGACAGGAAGTGCATACAATTGACATTGGGTGGCATTACTGATTCTGACAATGCAACAGCTGAATCAGCATCATCTCACAGTAGTGATCAAGGATGTAGATTAATTCAGCTGCTTATAAGAATACAACTCATCATGCATCTCATAAACTAAAAACCTCACCTAAACTGTTCTCCTAATAACATTAATGATTTTATAATTTCAATACAAACAGAAATGTCAAAGTTAATTTCCAATCAAATTTCTTCACGTCTATAGTTCCTTACTTATCTAAAGTAGTTTCTTCCATTGTTTCCAGTCTTTTTGGACCATGAATAATATTAGAAAAGAGAGCAAGCAACTTACTGCCAAGTCTACATTGCTCTTGAGCAACTTACGAAGTAATGCACTGGAACAGCACAGCAACTTGATCTTCCCATCTCTCTTCATGGGGAAGTGCATGACCCCTCACTCAAGATGTCAAACCAGATGTTTGGGGACTGTACATTGCAACTGTGACTATATTAATTCCACTGGTCATTTTTTAAAAAGAAAACTTCCACGTAATTAAGTCTCCTTTTTAACTGTTAATGAGTTGAATAAATTTTAACCCGCTGCAAATTATACTTTATTCCATCAAGGTAGGAGTCTACTGTTCAACCAATAGATTTTATGTGAGCTACAGAAGTTGTTTGAATAACCATATGTCACCAGGGGTACAAGGAATGAAAATCAATACAATTGTGCAGCCTGTTAGAGGTACAGTAAGACAAACATTTGTACAACACAAATGTAAACCTTAATAAACAGCTGATAATGGTAGCTGGATTACACCAAGAAAACACCAATTTCAACAGGAATTAGCAACATTTTAATGTAAACTTTATTATTGATTACATGGAAACATCCTGAAATACAAACCCAGGAAAACTACACATTTACCCCAAACAGCAAATTTTGAATCGAAACATAGCAAAAGCTCCCACAAGAAATAGGAGCTAGAGAAGGTCAATTTGCTTCTTGTCCTTTAAGACTGCATAGCCATTCAATAAGATCATAGCTGATCTTCTACATTCAGTTCCACCTTCCCACACTATCCCAATATTCCTTGATTCCTCCAGTAACTGAAAAAGTCTGAATCGATCTCAGTCTTAAATATATTTAAAGACTGTGCATCCATTGCTCTCTAGGGTAGAGAATTCTAAAGGTTCACAACATTTTGAGTGAAGAAATTTCTCTTTATCTCAATTCTAAATGGCTCACCCCTTATTCTGAGACAGTAACCTCTAATTTTGGAAACATCTTCTCAGCATCTATCCTATTATAAAATTCTCAAGAGGTTTATGTTCCAATTAGAAAACCTCATTTTATTCAATCACTCCTCATAGGACAATCCTTTCAACCCAGGAATTGGTATAATGAACCTTTGCTGCACTCCTTCAAAGCAAGCATATTCTTCCTTGGGTAAGGAGACCAAAACTGTACACAACACTCCATCCAGGTGTAGTCTCACCAAGGCCCTATACAATTGCAGTAAGACTACTTTAGTCTTACTCCAATGCTTTTCTAATAAAGGCTATCATACCATTTGTTTTCCTAATTACTAGTTGTTTCTGTGCTAACTTTGTGATTTGTGTGCAAGGATATTTAGATCCTTCTGAACATAAACATTTCCCAGTAACTTACCATTTTAAAAATAATCTGCTCTTCTATTTTTCCTACGAAAGCATATAATTTCACATTATATTCCATTCACCATATTCTTGTCCACTCATTTGACCTGTTGAAATACTTTTACAGTCTCTATGTGTCCTCCTCACAGCTTAATTTCCCACCTTTGTATCATCAGTGAACTGGGATTTTTAAAAATTTATCCTTCCATGCAATGTGGGTGTCACTGGCAATGCCAGCATTTGTTGCCCATTCCCAATTGCCTTTTGAGGGCAGTTAAAAGTGAACCAAATTATGGTGGATCTGGAGTCGCATGTAGGCCAGTCCAGTTAAGGGTGGCAGATTTCCTTCCCTAAAGGGCATTAAAGGGTGGGGGACTTGAATGTCCATTATCAAGAGTGCTTGATATCATCACTACTGACCGAGCTGGCCAAGTCCTAAAGGTCATAGCTTTTAGACTGAGTCTGTGGCAGGTGGTGAGGGAACCAACAAGAGGGAAAACACATACTTGACCTCATCCTCACCAACCTGCCTGCCGCAGATACATCTGTCCATGATTTTATCAATAGGAGTGACCACCACACAGTCCTTGTGGAGATGAAGTCCTGTCTTCACATTGAGGACACCCTCCACTGTGTTGTGCGGCACAACCACCATGCTAAATGGGATAGATTTTGAACAGAATTAGCAATTTAAAACTGGGCAATCATGAGGTGATGTGGGCCATCAACAGCCGCAGAACTGTACTCAACCATAATCTGTAACTTCATGGCCTGGCATATTCCCCCACTCTACCATTACCACCAAGCCTGGGCATTAACCCTGGTTCAATGAGGAGTGTAGGAGGGCATACCAGGAGCAGCCCAGGCATACATAAATATGAGGTGTCAACCTGTTGAAGCTGCACCACAAGACTATTTGCATGCTAAACAGCATTTGCAGCAAGTGATGGACTGAGCTAAATGATTCCACAACAGCAGATCAGGTCAAAACTCTGCAGTACTGCCACATCCAGTCGTGAATGGTGGCGGACAAATAAACAATTCATAGGAAGAGGAGGATCCACAAATATCCCCATCCTCAACAATGGGGGAGCCAAGCACATCTGTGCAAAAAACAACACTGAAGCATTTGCAACGATCTTCAGCCAGAAGTGCCGAGTGGATGTTCCATTTCCAGCATCACAGATGCCAGTCTTCAGCCAATTCGATTCACTCCACGTGACACCAAGAAACAGCTGAAGGTACTGGATATTGCAAAAGCTATGGACCCTGACAACATCCCAGGATCAGTACTGAAGATTTGTGCTCCAGAACTTGTGCCCCTAGGCAAGCTGTTCCAGTACAGCTGCAACACAGGCATCCACCCAGTAATGTGGAAAATTGCCCGGTTATGTCTTGTATACAAACATCAGGACAAATCCAACCAGCCAATTACCGTCCCATCAGTCCACTCTCTATCATCAGTAAAGTAATGGAAGAGGTCATCAACAGTGCTATCAAGCAGCAATTGCTTAGCAATAACCTGCTCACTGAAGCTCAGTTTGGGTTCCACCAGAGCCACTTGACCTCATTACAGCCTTGGTTCACACATGGACTAAAGAGCTGAACTTTTGAGGTGAGGTGAGAGTGTCCGCCCTTGACATCAAGGCAGCATTTGACCGAGTGTGGCATCAAGGCGCCCTAGCAAAACTGGAGTCAATGGGGATCAGGGGTTGGAGTCATACCTAGCATATAGGATGATGGTTGTGGTTATTGGAGGTCAATCATCTCAGTTCCAGGACATCACTGTAGGAGTTCCTCAGGGTAGTATCCTAGAACCAACCATCTTCAGCTGTTTCATCAATGACCTTCCTCCCATCATAAGGTTAGAAGTGGGGATGTTTGCTTATGATTGCACAATATTCAACACCATTCGTGACTCCTCAGATACTGAAGCAGTCCATGTCCAAATGCAGCAACACCTGGACAATGTCCAGGCTTGGGTTGACAAATGGCAACTAACATTTGCACCACACAAGTGCCAGGCAATGGCATCTCCAACAAGAGAGAATCTAACCATCGCCCCAAGATATTCAATGGCATTATCATTACTGAATCCCCATTATCAACATCTTGGGGGTTACCATTGACCAGAAGCTAAACTGGACTAGCCGTACAAATACAGTGGCTGCAAGAGCAGGTCAAAGGCTAGGAATCCTACAGTGAGTAGCTCACCCCCTGACTCCCTAAAGCCTGTCCACTATCTACAAGGCGCAAGTCAGGAATGTGATGGAATACTCTCCACTTACCTGGATGTGTACAGTTCCAACAACACCCAAGAAGCTTGACACCACCCAAGACAAAGCAGCCCACTTAATTGGCACCCCATCCACAAACATTCACTCCCTCCACCACTGACACATAGTGACAGCAGTGTGTACTGTCTACAAGATAAACTGCAGGAACTCACCAGCCTACTTAGACAGCACCTTCAAAACTAACAACACTGCCATCTAGAAGGACAAGGGCAGCAGATAGTTGGGAACACCACCACCTGGAAGTTCCCCTCCAAGCCACTCACCATCCCGACTTGGAAATATATCTCTGTCGCTGGGTCAAAATCTTGGCACTCCCTCCCTAACAGCACTGCGGGTGTTCCTTCACCACTTGGGCTACAGCAGTTCAAGAAGGCAGCTCACCACCACCTTCTCAAGGGCAATTAGGAATGGGCAATAAATGCTGGCCTAGTCAGCAATGTCCACATCCAATGAATGAATAAAAAAGTGAGCCAGATGGGTTTTTATGTCAATCGATCATGGTTTCATGGTCACCATTACTGAGAAAAGCTTTCATTCAAGTTTTGATTATTTATTTGAAATTAAATTTCACCAACTGCCATGGTGGAATTTGAACCTGTGTCCCCACAGAATTAGGCTGTAGTTCTGCATTACTAGTCCACTGACTCAGTTACTGTGCCACTGTCACCCCCCAAATCTAAATCATTGACATAGATTTTAATAGCTGAGGTCCAAGCCCTGATCTTTGCAGTACCGCATTGGGTACCAACTTGAATACGATATGAATAGACCCATTTATTCCTATTCTGTTTTTTGCCCATTAATCAATCCATGTTAATATTACACCCAATCCTATGAGTCTTAATTTTGTGTAATAATCTCTTGTGCAGCTCAGATGATCATGAAATAGAATCAGTATTGGTCGAGATTAGGAACAGCAAGAGTTAGAAAACGCTGGTGAGAGTAGGTTATAGGCACATAACAGTATTTATACAGTTGGACAGAGCATTAAACAAGAAACTATTGGAGTGTGTAACAAGGGCATTATAATAATTGTGGGGAACTTGGATCTTCATATAGACTGGACCAATCAAATTGGCAAGGGTGGTCTTATAAGATGAATCTGTGGAATGTTTTCTTGACAGTTTTCTGGAGCAATACGTGGTGCAGCCAACTAGGGATAAAGCTATCTTAGATTTAGTATTGCATAATGAGGGAGGGTTAATTAGTAATCTCATAGTAATGCATCCAGAGGACAGAGAGAGGCTGCAAAGTAATATTGACTGGTTATGAGAGTGGGTAATAAAATGGCAGATGGAGCATAATGTTGGTCATAAGAATAGAAAAGCAGAATATTTTCCAAAGACATGAAACGGGAAACTTGGGTGTATTCACATAAGGAAAACAAAGTTTGCATAAAGGTACAGCAAGCAATTAAGATGACAAAAGGCATGTTGGCCTTTATTGAAAGGGGACTGAAGTACAAGAAAAAGGAAGTCTTGCTACAATTGTACAGGGCTTTGGTGAGACCACACCTGAAATAGTGTGCAGTTTTGCTTTCCATATTTAACAAAGGATATACTTGCATTGGAGGCAGTTCAACAAAGATTCACTAGATTGGTCCCAGAGGTGAGAGGGTTGTCCAACATTGAGAGGCTAAATAAACTGAGTTAAATTCTCTGGAGTTTTGAAGAATGAGAGGTGATCTCGCTGAAACACACAAGCTTCTGAAGGGGCTTAACAGGGTAGGCACTGAGAGATTACCCCCAGTGGCCAGGGGGTCTAAAATACAGGGTCACACTCAGGATAAGGGGTTTGATCATTTAGGTCTAGGATGAGGAGAAATTTCTTCACTCAAAGAATTGGGAATCTTGAAATTTTCTACCTGCAGGTTGTGGATACTCCATCGCTGACAATATTTAAGGCTGCGATAGACAATTGGTCTCTTAGGGAATGAAGGGGTATGGGGAGAAGCCCAAGATCAGCCATGAATAGTGGAGCAGGCTTGATGGACTATATGGTCGACTCCTGCTTCTATCTCGTGTATTGAATGCTTTTAAAAATCCAAATGCACGACATCCACTGATTTCTTATCACTCTCCTAGCCACATCCTCAAAAAAAAAATTCTACCAAAATTATCACACAAATTTCTCTTCAGAAATCCATTTTGGTTCTACCTAATCATATTATGATTTTCTAAGCTGTTTGTTACTATATCCCTAATACCATATTCTAGTATATTTCCTACCACTGATGTCAGGTTTTCTGGACTATAGTTTCCTGTTTTCTCTTTCCCACCTTTTTTGAATAGCAGGGTTACATTTGCTACCCTCCAATCCACGGGGACTGTTCTAGAGTCTAGGGAATTCTGGAAGATCAAAATCAATGTGTCCATTATCTCTGAAGCCACCTCTGTTAAAACCCTAGAGGATGTTAACTGGATCCACACTGGCTGGTGAAGCTAAACTAAGATACAGCAGCTTTCTTTGCTGGACAGAGTTTGCTAGAACCAGGGGACATAGATTCAAGATAAGTGGCAGAAGGTGTAGGGGGGACATGAGGAAGACCTTTTTTACGCAGAGGGTAGAGGGTGTCTGGAATTCGCTGCCCAAGTTGGTGGTAGAGGCAGAAACTCTAAACTCTTTTAAAAAGTACCTGGATCTGCACCTTAAGTGCTGTAAGCTGCAGGGGTATGGGCCAGGTGCAGGAAGGTGGAATTAGAAAGGACACCTGGGTGTCCTTGGGCTAGCATGGACAAGATGGGCCAAATGACCTCTTTCAGTGATGTAACTTTTCTATGGTTCTATTGACTTAGTTCACGGCCAACACTACTCCACCCCACCAATGCCTCAGATATATTACAGATGTACTCATCACCTGTTTAACAATGTAACAGTCATTAAACCATAACACTATAATTAATAAAACATTAACAGGATATAGGCCACCAAGTCCAGCAGATTGTTGATTTTCTAGTTCTCCAGAACTATTTCTTCAATAATACCAACATCCTTAAGTCCCTTACTTTCACTGGGCCATTGATTCCCCATTATTTCGGAATGCGTTATGTGTCTTCTACTGTGTAGACAGATACAAACTATTCATTTGATGTCTGTCAATTCCTTCTTCGCCATTATAATATCTCCTGTTTCATCCTCCAAGGGAAGCAAGTTTGCTCTCACTAATCCCCTCCTTACTTGTGGTAGCTTTTGCAATCTGTTTGCTCTCATGTCATATTGCCTCTTTCTTTATCAATTTCTTTGCCATCCTTTGCTTAATTTTAAAATCCTCTTAATCCTCAAGCTTACTACTATTTCGGAACCATTATAAGCTTCTTTCTCTAATATTGAACTATTTTTAACTTAGTAATTCTTGTGCTTTGGAGTGGTAAGATGTTGTTTATTATATCCATTACAGCCCAAAGAAGTGCTTAGTGAGTCCAGTTGCTTCCCCACAGGTAGGCAGGGAAAACTTGGGAAATAACTTTTTGTGACTCCGTCAAGACCACCCAAAATCACCACCTGATTTCAAACATCATTGGCTGAGGCCACAAGAGTAGGACACTTCCTTGTTCCCTTGGCCTGGGATGGTTCATCGTGCAGGAGGGCACAAAAGGAGAGAAGCAAAATGCCATGAAAATACTACTAACTAATCTCCTGTGACATTGAACACAGGGAAGGCATAGAGTAAAAAACATGTTTATGAACAAGAAGAAACACATTTGACCCAATTCAGTAACATTTACATTAATTAAATAACAACTTGTATTTATATAGTGCTTTTACTGTAGAAAAACATGTGACAAAGCCAAAAAAGGAGCTAGTAGGACCGATGGCCAAAGGCTTGAACAAAGGAGGGTTTTAAGAAGGGTCATTAGGAGGAGAGGAAAGGGGAGAGGTGGAGGGGATTTAAAAAGGGAATTCCACCGCATAGATCCAAAATAGCTGAAGGCACAGCAGCCAATGGTGGGACAAAGCTCTGGAGAAGGTTATGGAGACAGGAGGCAGAGAGACTACAGAGGGGTGAAAATACTTTTTTTATACTAAAGTATAAAAGCCAAATTCAAACAATGTAATTCAAGATGGCAGTGTAAATCACAATAATCTAAAGGTAGCTGCGAAGCTTTATATGCTAAACCACAAGTTTTATTTAATAACTATTTAACATGAAACTCTTGAGGCAATGTGAAGCATTCTTGTAGATGAATGGTATGGTATTGGGGCAGCTGTGATACCATAGGCATCACTAATAACCCAGGGAACATAGGTTCAAGTACCACTAAGGCAATTTGAAATTTTTAATAACAACTAAAGTTCTGATGAAAACTCACAAACTGAAATGTTAACTGTTTCTTTCTCCACAGATACTGCCAGATAGATCTGCTATGTATTTTTTGCATTTTGTGTTTATCTGAGAATTTTAATTCAACTTTTAAAGATCTGGTGTTCGTACAAGTTATCACGAGTTGTTGGCTTGTTGTAAAAACCTTTCAGAAAAATTGCAATATTCTTTGAGGAAAGAAACCTGCCAACCATGCCTGGCCTATATTTGACTCCAGTCCCATGCCAATGTAGCTGAGTCTTAACTGCTCTCTGAAGTGGCTTAGCAAGCCATTTATTTGTAAGATAAGAAATTAAGAAATAGAAGAAGCAATGGATAATAATTTCTGGCAGTGGCTACATCCCAAAAATACATGGTTATCTTTGTGATGAAGATACCACAATGATAATAATAAGCTGAATCATTTTGTTGCATACACATTTGCACGGTTTTCAGTTACCCACATCCCTTTAAATGCATTGTATAAATGCAGCAGCTCTTCATTTTGTTCAACACTGAACCTGAACTCTATAAACCACCTAGGTTTTATGTCTCTTATGTAAAAAGTATTACAGAACTCTTTAAAAAGTGTATAGCTATAGTGATATAACTGCAGCAGGAGCAGTGTGTCCAGCTCTGATTTGTGAAATAGTCAGTTAATCTCCAATTTACTTGCCTATTTAAATCATTAAATATTATCACCTGCATTTCTTAGAAATGTATTTGAATTTCTTGATAATGCTGCAATGAAGTTTTTAAGCCTCAAGACTCCATTTGTTCTGGAGTTTGTAGCAAAATACTGGCCTTTGAAACGCCGGTTTCAGCACAAATCCACCTCCACCACCAGCTACTTAAACTCTGTTGTTCCAAGCAGGTGAAACTTCAAGCTAAATAAAAAACTAAAAGTCTGAAACAACACATCTCACTGTTCAGATCATTTTAGCTTCTTCTTTGCTCACTCAAACCTATATCCTTTCTTTCTAGATTTTAGCAAAATGTATTCTATACAGAAATAGAACAGCTGGGTTCTATCTCAGAAAATAGACTTCACC
This sequence comes from Carcharodon carcharias, assembly GCF_017639515.1. Lineage (NCBI taxonomy): Eukaryota > Metazoa > Chordata > Chondrichthyes > Lamniformes > Lamnidae > Carcharodon > Carcharodon carcharias. The sequence goes on along the minus strand of NC_054483.1, from coordinate 118,227,913 downwards.
ACTACTGCTTTCCTAGCAATCCATCACTTCACTAATACACATTTGGGAGTGGGAAGTTGAGAAACTAGATTCACGAAGGTGTGCTCAAATATGCTTCAGCTGGCAAAGATCAGACTCTGCCTGTAAAGCTAAGCCTATAAAAGCTTAACTGTGTGCAGTTGCACTGCACAAACTACTCCTTTGCTAACAAGTGTCACATTGTGGTTCACTCTTGAATTACATTCACTTTGAAATACTCCGATGCATTTGGTGAAAAGTAGAATACTGAAAAACTAGTTTCTTGTAAAATTCATTTATAGGATGTGGGCATCGCTGGCTAGGTCAGCATTTCCTGGAAACAGGAAGAACATTTGTACAGTATACTGAAAGATTTTTGTATTTCTTGTATCCAAGTCATTGTCAGAATTCACAATATTAATATTGTACAGAAACAAATATCACAAAATCCAGAAATCCTACAATAGAAGTTTTTTTTAAAACTTTAGTTCAATAGAGGTTGCAATTATTTCAACTACGGTACAGTAACTCCTGAACAACTGGTTTCAGACCACAAGGATATTTGACCTAGAAAACGTGGTTCATTTAATGCTGCAGTTGAAGTGATCCAACTTCCACTTTTGACTCCCGTGTTAACTAACATGAAAGCATGGTGGCCAATGTCCAGTTCTTTCAAATGTCCAGTTCTGCGACACTGCTCTCTCATAGTTCCCTCTTACTAGTTGTATCAAAGACACTAGGTTGCCTCCAATGTCTTATCTTCCCATGCCTGCAATCAGCTCTGCTTACCTCTCCCCCCTCACCTTTTACGTGCTACCCATTGGCAACATCATCCAGAAATATGGGGTCAGATTTTACATCTACACTGATGGTATTCAGCTCCACTTTTCAACCTCAACCAACAAACCTAGTGCTGTTTTAACTCTCTCCAACAACCATCTAAAACTAAGTCTGTAATAAACCAAAACCTCCTCTGGCTAAGTGCAGAAAAATGAAGCCAGTCTCTTTGCTCCTGCAGCCTACCATCAGCCATCAGCCTACCTAGATCCCACCTCAATCAAGCACTGGGGTTTCGAACACTAATATATTGTCCTACTTTATTCGACCTCAGCTTACTCCCTCAAATTTGATCAGTCACCCAGAAAACATTCTTTTATCTCAAAACATTGTCAGTTTCTGCCCTCTGCCAGCAAAAGCCTATTCCATGCTTTTATTCCCTTTGCCCTAGACTTCTTCAGTGCTTTCCTTGAGGTCCTCCATAAACAATGTCTGCATACACACCACATCACACTCTTTACTTCCTAAGCTCAGGTGGCTCCTCTGCCTCAGAGATTCTTATCCTCAAATCCATGCAAAGCCTCATCACTTCCTACCATTGTGGTCTCCTCCAGCCATGTTATGCATATTCCCTTTGCTCCTGAGACAAGGTAATTCTCATGTGTTACTCCCTCATTAACATCAGTAGGCCTTTCAACCACTAAGTTCAGCTCTTTGGAAGTCCTTTTCAGCATCTCTGCCTTATCACCTGCCTTCCTGTTTCAAAAGCCTGAAGTATAACTATGATTTTGACCCCTTCTAACCTCCTCCCCTTCATTTTTCCTACCTGATCAACATTCATTCTTTGTCAAACATTACACAGAGCTCCAAGATCTCTCTTTTTATGCATTACAAATTTGTTAGAAACCCAAATGGTTGCTGTCCTAAAACTAGCCACTAGACTGTGTGTGAAAGTAGCCAGCAGTGACTCTACTTCTCACCTGATTCCATTCCCTTTGGGGAAACATATGACTTCCACTCAGTATGTCCTAAGCTCAACTGAGACTGGTAACCTGTCATCCACAGTAGTCCTTTCAAAACCTATGGTTAAACATGGCTGTTAACTATTTGCCAGACTTTCAAATGCGCCTCAGAGCACAATAAGCACGCTATTAACAGTTTCTAAAATTTCATAGTTAACCTAAATACAAATCAAATGTCACAGATGCCACTTGAGGACGCTCTCTGCAGAAGTACAGGAGATGGAATCATGCAAGGCCAGCAGGAAATAAAAGAGTACGTCTCATAAGAAAGATGGCACCTCCAACAATGCAGCATTCCTTCAGTGCTACACTGGAGTTTTAGCATAGATTTTGGTGCTCAGGTCCTAGAGTGGGGCTTGAACTGAGAACCCTGTGACTCACAGGCAAGAGTGCTATCCACTAATCTATGGCCAACACTACAGTTGGTTAATAGATCAAAATTCCCACAGAGAAAAAAACGAGAGTCATGGCTCTCACTTTTATTGACAAAGCTAAAAAATGGAATTGTACATCTTCATTTTAAAAAGAATTTCTACAGAGAATATGTTGCTACATTCAAAAACATCATTTTGGTGAATGATGCGTTTAAGAACTAAACTCAGTATGACATACTGTAATTTTAATGCTAAACTAAAATATATAAATTATATATTGCACTGGCTTGACAAGAGGCAGCATTGTAGAGTGCTCAAAATGCTGATTTTAAGGCCTCTGACAGTTTTTTTATCTGTCCATCCAATTATAAAATTCATCAATACACAGGCTTCACCAACTCTCAAGATTTTCCCTTCAGCCTTCCAGCTGAAGAACTTTGCCTTGACAATGACTGGCTGTTTGGGCAGTATTCCTTTGCCTAGGGCTTTATAGTAACCAGCATTGACAACATCAATAACAGGTGCTGGTCCTTCAGATTTCTTGGCATAGTTTAGTGTGATCTGTTCACTGACCAGCGTTCACAGCTTATCTAGATTAATGGTTGAATAGAACAATTGATCCTTCTTTAGATTGTAATGTCTCATTCCAACTTTTCCAAAGAAACCTGAATGATATTTATCATATTTATCAATGTTGATTCAGTGATGATGTACATTACAAGCACTACCATGATCAACAGGATGCTTCCTGCTTTTGACATTATGGCCATGACAATGGTTAACATGTCCTCTCAGCTTCCTGGTTTTTCCTCATCTTAACTGATGATGGAATTGACATAAGGCCTCTAGAGGACAGCAATTCAACCTGCCAACCATGCATGAAATTGACAACACATTTTTTTTAAATTGTGTTGTTCTGGTCTACCAAAATACCCACTTTAAGATTTAAAAGAGGAAGTGATATGGCTAAGTTGCTTGTTATGTTTATACCACAATGACCACATCCTGGAAATAACTATACACAGTGGGAGCTGCTTAGTTATTTTTTTCTTAATGCCTCACCTAAACATACAAAATTAGAATGAAGACTTAAGACAGAACATTGAAAAACAAATGTAAAGCTTTAAAATACTTGCACAATTATACCTAAGGCCAAGTAATGTTTTTCCTCTAATTTCCCACTCATTTTGCCTGCTCTGGAAGGTAGTAACTCTTACAGTACTGTGGTATGGATTTTCAAGTATTGGTAATCCTTTAGTACTTTGCACATTTGGCCATTTTTCAAGTGCAAGCTTGGACTATAAGTATTGATGTTCTTTTAGGCTATGGAAAACATTACAGCTGAGCCAACTGTTCTCCTGAGTTTCATATAAGGAAACACTCTTCTAGCAGGGGTCAGTGGGCAGCAATTAGGAGCAGAACTCTAGTCAATTTCGACAGTTGCTCTTGATGTGTACCTCTGAAGTTGGTCTCAGACAAATTAAGAAAATCTCTTGCAGTCTCACTTCTATTTTCCTTGGTCAAAATCTACATCTCCCAATTCTCTTCAGCTAGAGGGTTACAAACCCACAAAGCCTTCTGACAATCCTCGCCACTTCCATAGCCAGGATTTTCTGGTCTTGCCTATGGCAGGAATCGGCGCCAGCAGGACTGGAAAATCCCTCCCCATATCTCTAAGCTCTAGTAGAATTTTATATATCAGCGTCATGTGGCAACAAGAGTTTCAACCCTCAGCATAAGCCGTCCTCAAAGCTAAGAGTCTATTTTGTTACACCTAGAAGGAAAATTTAAGATAATATGTATTATGAATACAAATACAGACCCCTGGTCAAAAAAATAACTTTCAACTACACGAGCACTCCAATAGAAGTAGTTAAGCATTCAATTCCCAAGCAAAATAGTGTAAATTCAAGTTCTACCCATTATATAATAGCTGCCTTAATTGCACACGTTAATGTCAAATTGTCAACAAGGTTGTTTAATCAAGTGCAGCAATTTGACCTTTTTTTAATCTCGGTAGAAAAAATAGGCATAACGTTTACTAGAACAAAGCTGCTTCAACAGGATTTAATGAGGAAATCAAATCTCAAGCTGCTCTACCCCCTCACCCAAAAAATATTTTGTGAAAAGTATTGTGGGGAAAAAGGTCCCTTTTCAATTGATTTAATAGTTCCTGATGAGAAGCTCAAGCAGTAAATGAAGTTCATTTCTTAAAACTGAGGTGAAGGGCACGGCCTGCAGGATATAACATTATCATGGTTGAACATAGAAGAAAAAAAAACAGCTATGCTATATCAGGAAATAATGAGTAAGTGATGGCAAGCTTAGCTTTTAAAATCCTTGAGATTATGAAAGGAAGGACAGCCTGAGGGGCGTAACAGGCTCCAGGGTTTTGAGGTCCCAGAAAAATAGCAGTGTTGCTATATGCTTTATATATACTGCATGCACTTTCCAAGCACTGGAACAACCTGTTCTCCTAGCCAAGGATGGGTAAATATTGGAGGAGAGAATATTTTATTTATCTATTTAAATACAATGCTAAATGTAACCAATTAGTTTCTCATTAGTTACTAAATATACAGGAAATATTGTTTTTCAGGGATTACAGGCCAGTGCACTGCTCCTGTTCAGCACCAGGATTTCCTATCTTGAATCATTAACATGGCCTAAGAGCACTCCTGATGCTGGCTCATATCCTGGCAGGGTCCAGTGCTGGCAGATGGGTTATGGAATTAAAACATAGTTGTAGGCCTCTCAGACAGATTTTAAATAGATTCAAATGCAAGTACATCTAATTTTCCAAAATCAACTTGCAATCATATATGAATTTTATGAACTTTTTGATGTAAGTTACACTTCAATTCAGCTTTTGGGCTGTGAATGCATTTCTTGAGTAAAATACCATCATTATTATCTTTAGACAGGCCTAATAATGGGATAGGAAACTGCATACAAATCATGTATAAACGAATGGGGCTGATCCAAGTGCAAGATTTTCCCTGCAGGCTTCTGAATCCCACCAAAATGGGCAACACTGGGTGGGGAACAATCATCCAGCTGTGATTTTCCTCAAATTGGCTGATCAATGGCCAGAGGGTGAGCTCACCATCTATTTAAGGACACCAAACAGGCTCTTGAAGCTGGAGGGGCAATAGAAGGCCCTCCAGCACTGAAAAAGCTGTAGGCTGCCTTTTCAGTTAAGTGAGAGAGAGGGCACCTGAAGATGGAAGCGCCCTTTCTCCAATTTTTTCTTTCACTTTAAATTTTAAAAGTGGCCTTAGCAACCAGGCCACCATTGCGGAGGGGCAAACCCTTTACAGGATGAACTGCGGCTGCAGCTGAACCCAGACAGACAAGGAGGGCCTCTAAGCCTGCCTGGGGCATTGGTCCCTTGGTGTCCCTGTGGCAGACCACCTCCAGGCAGCTACAATATTCCCTGACCTCTAAGATAAGCTGCTGCATAATTCTATAGTCAGCCTCTGACAATACGCCTGAATAGCCTCTTAACTAGCTGAATTGACTACTTCTTGCTGTATCCAACCCTGCCTCAAGGAAAATGGCCTGGGGATGGGATGGAGCAGGAGAAGTGGCACACCGGCCAACATTGTGAAAATTCCATGCCCACTTGTCTCCATGCCCGTCCCCACCCATCTCCATGCCAATGGGGCCTAAAAATTCAGCCCCAAGCATTAAAATAGGGAGGCAAAAATTCTGAAAGACTTTGGTGAGCCTTAAACAGCATCTCAATCCATTAACAGTCTGTGCCATGGCTAATGGGGCAGGGGACTGAGATAGATAAAAATGATGGCAAAGGAAACTCAAGGTGCATGCATGAGCTTGCAGACCAGCACCCAAACTTGTTTATGGCTTAATTCCAAATGGTGCTGCATAATTATCGCAAGGAGATGACAAACACACCATATGCCAATTCTATACTGCCTGGTATCTGCGGGTATCACTTGATGGCACAAACCACTCTACCTACATCTCTGGTAACTCCACAATCATTACCAACAATAACTCACAGCCATTTTGTCTTTAACACAGCAAAATGTGCCAAGACATTTTGCAGTTCAATGACAAGCAGGAGGGAAAATCAGGGAAGCTGGGCAAAAGCTTAGTCAGAAACGTAAGTTTAAAAAGGCTCTGTAATTTAATTAAAATTAAACAGACTGAGGATAGATCAGTTTTATCTACCACACCAAGAAGCAATAACCAGTCTAATTTCTCACCTGGAGTTAAAGATAAAAGGGAAGAAGCAATGTCACCCCAGTCTTTTTAAACTGACAATAAGTAACGCTAAAAAACTATAATGTTTTAGTTGATCCATAAATTTATGCATGAAAATTTAAATCATAAGCTGCTTTGTTTTGCAATAATGGGTCAGTCAAAAGAAAAATCATGATGAGCAGCAAAGATGCCACAATAGTTGCCACAAATCAAATTATCAGCTTGTTAAACTAGGGAAATGTTTCCTCCCATGTCTTACATTAAAACAATTGACTAATCAATTGCTTTAATATTGATTTAGGGTCTTGCTATGCACAACCTGGCTGCTATGTATGCCTACATAACAACAGAGTTAAAGACAGTACTCATCTGCTGTCATAGTATATGTAAGGATTGTATTGTATAAATGTAAGTTCTTCTTCAGCCCACCTGTGAACCAATTAAGTTTCAGTCTATTCTGTATTTAATTTTTTTTATCAATACCTTTTCAGCTCAGGTCGCCCAAACTAAAGTTATTTTTTTCAGCTATCAAGAGGTGCGTATTTTCAACAGTGCACATCAATGTGAAAGTTAAGCACAACATGGCATGCTGAAAGATGATCTTTCCTTCATTCTTCATTAACATTGTGCCTTCATTCCAACCTCAGGAAAGCAATTCCTTCTCCATCTGTTAGAATGTTCTCTTTTCGCTACAATACATTTTTATAATGTAATTGCCACTCTAGTACTAATTTCGATCACATGGGGAGTTTAAATTCAATTCATAAATTTGGAATAAAAAGCTAGGGCGGAAACTTGTGCCCGCCCCTGTGACGTGTTTTGTGACTGAGGGCATTTAAGCAGATGGGGACCCTGCCACTTTCCCATTTCCATGCCGATTAAGTCCATGGCCGGGGAGGTTCATGGATGGCCTTCCTGCCCCATTTGCAACTGAGGCCCTTAAGTGGACAATTAATACCTCCGATTGGCCAGCAGCTCTCAGGAGTGGGACCTCTGTCCCCAGGGCCTTGATCCCAGGACTGGCCTGTCACACCTTCAAAACAGTTCCTCTGACATGTCCTCCTTCTTCCTTAACCGAGGTTTTCCACCCACGGTCGCTGACAGGGCCCTCAACCGTGTCCGGCCCATCTCCCGCGCATCCGCCCTCACGCCTTCTCCTCCCTCCCAGAAACATGATAGGGTCCCCCTTGTCCTCACTTATCACTCCACCAGCCTCCGCATTCAAAGGATCTTCCTCCGCCATTTCCGCCAACTCCAGCATGATGCCACCACCAAACACATCTTCCCTTCACCCCCCCTATCAGCATTCTGTAGGGATCGCTCCCTCCGGGACACCCTGGTCCACTCCTCCATCACCCCCTACTCCTCAACCTCCTCCTATGGCACCACCCCATGCCCACGCAAAAGATGCAACACCTGCCCCTTCACTTCCTCTCTCCTCACCGTCCAAGGGCCCAAACACTCTTTTCAAGTGAAGCAGCATTTCACTTGCATTTCCCCCAACTTAGTCTACTGCATTCGTTGCTCCCAATGTGGTCTCCTCTTCATTGGAGAGACCAAACGTAAACTGGGCGACCGCTTTGCAGAACACCTGCGGTCTGTCCGCAAGAATGACCCAAACCTCCCTGTCGCTTGCCATTTTAACACTCCACCCTGCTCTCTTGCCCACATGTCTGTCCTTGGCTTGCTGCATTGTTCCAGTGAAGCCCAATGCAAACTGGAGGAACAACACCTCATCTTCCGACTAGGCACTTTACAGCCTTCCGGACTGAATATTGAATTCAACGCCTTTAGGTCTTGAGCTCCCTCCCCCATCCCCACCCCCTTTCTGTTTCCCCCTTCCTTTTGTTTTTTTCCAATAAATTATATAGATTTTTCTTTTCCCACCTATTTCCATTATTTTTAAATATTTTAAAATCTTTTATGCTCTCCCCACCCCCACTAGAGCTATACCTTGAGTGCCCCACCATCCATTCTTAATTAGCACATTCATTTAGATAATATCACCAACTTTAACACCTATGTGTTCTTTTGTTCTGTTGTTGGTGACATCTTTTGATGATCTGCTTCTATCACTGCTTGTTTGTCCCTACAACCACACCCCACCCCCTCCACTTCTCTCTCTCTTTCTCTCCGCCCCCCCCACACACCTTAAACCAGCTTATATTTCAACTCTTTCTTGGACTCGAACTCAAGTTCTGTCGAAGGGCCATGAGGACTCGAAACGTCAACTCTTTTCTTCTCCGCCGACGCTGCCAGACCTGCTGAGTTTTTCCAGGTAATTCTGTTTTTGTTCTGGCCTGTCATGTGCCTGATTGGAACATGATACGACAGACTTCCTGAAGAGAGGTGATATGGGGCTTTCCTGCCAGCGGCTGAGATCCCCATCATCTCCACAAGATTTCTCCCACCTAGTTTCAGTGATATTCTTCTTCTTAGTCAGCCCGTTGGGATCTGCCTCCACTCCAGGGTTGTGGGTCCTGAGGTGACTAAAAAAAAAAGTCCAATGCTGGATCCACACACTCTGCCACAAGTGGGGCAGGTAGTGTTTGATGAGGCGATGGATAGGATGTTTAGACTTTGGCACACTCCTTCTGCCGCTTGCGCTTGGCCTCCACCTGGACCTGTCGGAGATGTTTGAAATGGTTGGCACCTTCGCAGATGGTTCTTCTCCAGTTTGGGCAGTCTCGAGCAAGAGATTCTCACAAATTGGTGGAGATGTTGCATTTCTTCAGGAAGGCTTTAAGGACGTCCCTGAAACATTTCCTCTGCCTTCCTGGTAACTGCTTGCAATGGCAAAGCTTGGAGTAGACAGATTGTTTTAGGAGTCTTGTATCAGGCATGCAGTTGATGTGGCCCTCCCAATGAGGCTGATTAACCATAACCGGTGCCTTGATACTGGGGGTATTGGCCTGAGAGAGGAAACTGGTAATGGAGCACCTATCCTGCCACTGAATTTGCAGGATTTTGCGGATGCAGCGCTGGTGATATTTCACCAGGGGTTTAAGGTGACTGTTGTATGTTGTCCATGTCTCTGACATATACAGGAAAGCAGGTAGCACAGCAGCCCTGTAGACTACAAGCTTGGTGTCAGGTTTGAGGTCTTTGTCATCAAACGCTCTTTTCCCCAGACAGCCAAAGGCTGCACTAACACACTGGAAGCAATGTTGAGTTGCATTGTCAATACTTGCCTTCGCTGAGAGGAAGCTCCCAAAATATGACAAATGAACAATGTTGTAGTCCTGTAGTCTCAGTAATAATACCCATAAAACTAAACCGATAGTCATAAAAACCCATCTGGTTCACTAAGGTCCTTCAAGGGAGGAAATCTGCTGTTCTGATCCAGTTTGGTCTACATGTGGTCCAGACTCACTCAGCTGATAGTTAAAGTTCCATTGGGGCACCATGTGAGACCCCAATAAGCTTTTATTAATGAGTCTCCCATAGCATTAAAATCATAAATTGGCAGGAACACAGCGAGAAACAGAACTGATTGGGGAAGGTTAAAATCACTCCTAAATAATATAATGATAGGCATGTGTGCACTCTCAGGATACCACATGTGGTAAGTTTTTGTTCTTGACCAGGTTGCAAGAGATAGCAATAAGCTAAGTCAAGCAGAAGATAATTCCCTAAGCAAAGAGATAAAACGGAAAGCATGTAATCCTCCACATCATTAATGCACAGGGCCACTTTCCTACAATCTGTTTATTGTGCTAAAGGCAGAAGTATAACATAAGGTTGCCTCATGTTCTCAACATTTTTCTATTATATCAAATGATAATACCATTAACTTATGGAAATCACAAATCCGCATTGACAATCATTTACACATTTTCATGGATGCAGCGAGAAAATAGCTACTGACAAAACAATTAAGTATTCATACCTTTCTGAAACTTGAACACCACAATATTCCTCATTATATATTCACTACCCGGATCTAACGGTTTAAAAAAGTATACCCAAGCTACCAATTTTCTACCTCGTTTGTTGACAATATGCAATTACCACTATGCTGAGGGAAGGTCAATTTTTTGAAACTGATCATCCTTTTATTTGATTGAGTACTGTTTATTTGGTAATTATTTGTTATTTATGTTAACAATTCACACATTGTATGAGTCATTTTCATGACTGCTGAATAAGCATACAGAGAAATTCTAATGAAATTCCGTGATGCAACTATAAATTGAACCAAAAGCATGGAAGACAGCAGTCATGAAAATGACTCATACAATGTGTGAATTGTTAACATATATAACAAATAATTACCAAATAAGCAAAATAATAAATTCTACATCGACTCAAGAATGATATTTGGGAGTTTGGTGGTTAGGGCTCTTACACCTGTGGGGATGAACTGCCTTTAAGTGGTATGGAGAAAAATCATATCCAGTATATGAGCCAGGCTTAGGACTTAAACCAGATGGAATGTGTAAAAACATGCAGCCTTGACCCAAGCGCATATTAGAATACAGTACCATTCATTTCAAACCACCAACTATTCCATTCATCTACAAAGTAGAACAGCATAAAATAACCAAGGTGACACTTTTTAGGGTTGATTTTAACTTTTGGTCGTGGTGGTGGAAAACAGGCACTAACAGTTTGGTCTCCCAGTATGTGCCCCACTCAATTCCCTTTCATTTGGAGCTAAGTGGAGTGTATAATGCGCACTACCACACATTTTCCATCACAAAATTAAAATTAGCGCTAATAATTTTTTTGGAATTCTGTTTATTTCTCAATCCACATATCCCTCAGAAATTGCTGATTTTTTTTAACAATCTGGTTTAAATTCAGCTTGATAGTTCATTCACATTCAAACTGCCTTTAACAGACAGGAGTAACACCCCATTCAGCTTCTGTGACAAGTGATTTTAGCTCAATCTTGGTAAAATTAACAAATCAGAGATTTTCAAAACCCAGGTTGAAAGACCCCAGCTGTGAATTATAAAAAATAAATCAGACATCAGGAGTTGTGTGACATATGTAACTCAATGGGCTGAATTTTCTCCCCAAAGGTGGGAAACAAGAGTCAGGATTGTTTTCAGGTCCCAAGCCCACATCCTGTGGGAAACTGATTAAAGTCAAAATTTTCACATGGATAAGCCCTTAATCGGCATGGACACTAGTTCCTTGTCCAACTAAGGGCAATGGGTGGGCTTTTGAAACTGGAGGACAAATGAGAGGCCTTCCAGCTTTAGAGATAAGTTATAGCAATAAAACATTGGGCCGAATATTCATGCCCCACTGACATCGGATAGAATGGGGATTGGTGTTGAAAATTACAAGGCCAGCTTCCCAACCTTATTCCTGATGGTGGCTGTTTTGGGATTTTCCAGTTGGCCTCCAGTTTCCCCAACATGATGAGGGCAGATCAACTGTCTGGAGTGGGTAGCCAGCAGCAGGCTTGGGTGCCAGCATCCTGGCAGGCCAATACAGGGAGTGCAAAAATGACAAACTTTTTAAAATTAAAGTACACAAAGCAGCCAGGTCAACACTGGCTGTGGGGCGGTGGGGACAGGAAGCCACTCTACAGGAACCTTTGGCTGTGCCACACCCAGGCAGGTTGGTAGGTAGGGTCTCTATAGGTCTGTCAGCATGCTGGCGCCCCAATCTGCTGCTGGGTACCCACCTCCACGCAGTTGATCTGCACCCCCATCACATCAGGAAACCGGAGGCTAACTGGAAAATCCCAAAATGGCCAACATCGGGAACAGGGTTGGGAAGCCAGCACAGTAGCTGGCCTCGTAATTTTCAGGTCATATCTCAGTTCCAACCAGATGTCAGCGGAGCCTGAAAATTTGGCCCAACATTTTATTTCACGCTGGCTGATGAAACTTATCTATCAATTTTTCTCCCACTCCTCATATCTGTCTTTATTATAACATAAAACTGGTTATTTTCCACATAAAAATATTCTCATTTAAATAACTGGTTCATGAAAATATAATTGCTGTGACAATACGGAACTACAAACTATTCTAGGAAGTGGAGATTGATCCATGACTTAAAATTTAGAGTGCTAATATAAAACCTGATCCCAAATGTTTATTGTAAGCAATTAAACAGTTCAACATTATATACAGTGCAAAATATTTGTGTGTTTATTCATATTCTTTAAGATTATTCAATGTCACTTTTTGGGATTGAGTGATGCAGTCACTATCAAAAAATCATTCACACAGCAGTTATTTTTCACCAAATTAGAGAAGCCAGAAGAGACTGGATGGCAGTTACTTAGTACATTATCTTTTCACAACCAAGAAAGAGTTCAAATCCTGGGCAGACTAAATGGATGAAAGACTCTTCCTTCTGTGAACATACATGCAAATTAGGAGCAGCAGCATGCCATTCAGCCCCTCAAGCCTGCTCCTCCATTCATTAAGATCATGGCTGATTCGACTGTGGCCTCAACTCCATTGCTCTCAAGGAAAGTTCCAAAGATTCACAACCCTCAAAAAAAATTTCCTCCCATCTCCATCTTAAATGGGAGGCCCCTTATTTTTAAACTGAGTCCCCTACTGCTAGTCTCTCCCACATGAGGAAACATCCTTTCAGCATCCACCCTGTCAAGTCCCCTCAAGGTATTATTTGTTTCAGTAGATCGTTTCTCAATCTTCTAAACTCCAATGGGTACAGGTCCAGCCAGTACCAACCTTTCCTCATAAGAGAACTCTTCCCCCGCCATTCCAGATATCAGCCAAGTCAACCTTCTCTGAACTGCTTTGAACGTGTTTATAGCCTTCCTTAAATAAGGAGACCAAAATTATACATAGTACTCCAGTTGTGGTCTCACCAACGCCCTGTGTAACTGTAGCAAAACATCCTTACTTTACAATCCATTCCCCTCGCAATAAACAACATCATTCCGTTTGCATTTCGAATCACTTGCGATGCCTGCATATTAACTTCTTGCAATTTATGTACCAGGACACCCAGGTCCCTCTGTACCTCAAGAGTTCCTCAATCTCTCTCCATTTAAATAATATGCTGCTTTTCTATTCTTCCTGCCAAAATGGACAAGTCCACATTTTCCCACAATATACTCCACTTGCCAAATTTTTGCCCACTCACTTAACCTTTCCATGTCTCTTTGTAGATTCCTATGGGCATGCACGTAAAAGAGCGCAGAAATCTCCCTGAGGCATGGAGATGCCTCAGGTAGATTAGTTTAAGTTTTGAAAAATAGAATAAAGGTTAAAAAAATATTTTAAGGACATGTCCCCTCATGTGAAACTGTCACATGAGCTGGGACATGTCCATTAATTTTTTCAAAAAATTTTATGTATTCACTAAATCCTTCCTGAAACCTCATCCTGCCCGTGGATGAGATTTCATGAAAAATGTGAAGACCGCCTGGGCTCTGCGCCTGCCTACCAACCTTAAGGTTGGACGGGCAGCATTCTTAACAGCTTAAATTACTTTGTTAACGGCCTTAACCCGAAAATGACCCATTTATGCCTTCTGTTTCCTGTTAATCAATCCTCTATCTATGCTAATATGTTACCCCCTACACCATGAGCTTTTAATTTGCGTAGTAGCCTTTGATGTGGCACCTTGTCAAATGCCTTCTGGAAATCTAAGAATAGCACATACACAGGTTCCCCTTTATCCACATTGCATGCTTGTTACTTGTGTGGAGAACTCCAACAAATTAGTCAAACATGATTTCCATTTCATAAAACCATACTGACTCTGCCTGATTGCATTGCATTCTAAATGCCCCACTATAACCTCCTTAATAACAAATTTGCAGGATCGACAGGGCTGGGTATGCAACTGTCATTTCTGGTGCCTAGGTCAATGCCGGATTATCCGTCCGGTTTCTTTCCTTTTTGTAGACATCGTAGCAATTTGATACAACTGAGTGGCTTGCTAGGCCATTTCAGAGGGCATTTAAGAGTCAACCACATTACTGTGGGTCTGGAGTCACATGTAGGCCAGACCAAGTAAGGACGGCATTTCCTTCGCTAAAGGACATTAGTGAACCAGATGGGTTTTTATGACAATCGATAATGGTTTCATGGTCATTATCATCGAAACTAGCTTTTTAATTCTAGATTTATTAACTGAATTTAAACTTCACCAGCTGCCGAGATGGATTCGAACTTGTATCCCCAGAGTAATAGCTTGGGCCTCTGGATTACTAGTCTGGTGACATTACCACTATGTCATCACCTCCTGATGCCCCAAAGCCTACCCACCATCTACAAGGCACATGTCAGGAGTGTGATGGAACACTCTCCACTTGCCTGGATGAGTGCAGCTCCAACAACACTCAGGAAGCTTGACACCATCCAGGACAAAGCAGCCTGCTTGATTGGCACCTCCTCCACCACCTTCAACATCAACTCACTCCACCACCAACGCATAGTGGCAGCAGTGTATACCATCTAGAAGAGGCACAGCAGCAACTCACCAAGGCTCCTTTGACAGCACCTTCCAAACCTAGAAGGACAAGGGTAGCAGGTGCATGGGAACACTACCACCTACAAGTTGCACTCCAAGCCATACACAATCCTGACTTGGAACTATATCACCATTCCTTCGCTGTGGCTGGGTCAAAATCCTGAAACGCCATCCCTCACAGCACCATGGGTGTACCTACACCACATGGACTGCAAGGGTTCAAGGCAGCAGCTCACCGCCACCTTCTGAAGAGCAATAAAAATGCTGGCCCAGCCAGTGATGCCCATATCCCGTGAAAGAATTAGAAATAAGATTCCAGCAATTTCCCTACAACAGATGTTAAGTGGCCTGTAGTTTCCTGCTTTCTGGCTCCCTCCTTTCTTGAATAGCAGAGTCACATTCGCTATTTTCCAATCAGATGGGACCTTTCCAGAGTCTAGGGAATTTTGTAAAATTAAATCTACTATCTGTGAAAATCGCACTCAGAGGCAATGGAAAAATCATTCTTTATGTCACAGGGAATACTTTTCCGAAATATGTATTACGGCACACGTGTAGCAGAATAAAGGGATTCTTTAATTTAGGATCACTTGGTACTAATGCTAAACTGCCATCAGCATAAAACCATCAACTTGGGGACAACAATTTGGAATAAAAAGTTACCATTACCTTGTTCAAACCAGCACACTGTAAATCAACAGTAAAAAAATGCCAGAAAATGGCAAATTTTTCTGAGGTCAACCTGATCCCCAAACTCTAAAATGTTCTGTACCATTTTACTTATATCAATTCAATGAAAAGTAAGAACACTGGGCATGATGGATTGTTTCTGAAGAGTAAATAACAGTTCTGGAATGATGTGACCATTCGTTTTTTTTTCCACTTTATAAGAGCTCACTCACAGTGCCTCAGTAACCTGACACCTTAGCAACAACACCACCATGTGACCCAATCAGGGTTCAGTATGTCAGGAAAAGAAAGGCAACCAATATTCTGCATACCGATTTTTTGCTTAAAGTAGGTCAGACATCTACTTGCATTTGGCAAACTCGTTGCTTCTTCTGTCAGGGAAGCTAAAAGCCTTTCCCAAATTTAAACCCAAATCAAAATTGCTAACTATCATCCTTGTTTTATTGTAAAAGTTAGGACTTAGAACTTCAATTTTATAATTAAAATATCACATACAATTTAATGTGTTTACGCGAATAAATTCTTCCTGTCCATTATCAGTTTACATGGATGAGTGACAGTCTGTGTAAGTGACTTACCGATTCTTTTCTAATTCATTGTGTGTAGATCTGCAAGACAGAAATTTAGCCGTTACTTTGGAAGCTTTTTAACATCTCCATCAGAACTTCTGAGAAATAAACTTGTCACATTTAAACTTAATTAGCCTTTTTTTTTGTTCCTCCAATATGCTACCCTCCTCTCCTGAAGGTGCTGACTCATGTGCACTATTCACCTTTTAATATCTTATCCCAGTAGCCATTCTTATACCTGAGAGTGTCAGGAGGCTATTGGATTATAGAAGATGTCACTGCTGAGCTTGGTCCTGTCTTCACCTAACATCTACACATAGAGAATTTCTAGCAGAAACTACTGGACAGCAATCCTAGGCAAGAATATTAACTGATTTTTGTTCTGTCACTAAACCAAGGATCAACGCCAAGTGGACTGCCATAACTAGGATCACCCAACTCATCACAGACCAATGACTGAATTTAGGATATTCATGTTCTGAAGCTGATTTCCATATATTTATCTGTATTTTATTAGATTAGATTTTTGTAATGTTGTTCCTTTTTATAAAAACACAAAACATTCATAGAAACAAAAAGCAAAAGAAAAACTGTGAATTCCAAAGGCCTGCTATGAATTACAGAAGAAAGATAGCAATCCCTACTACAGGGGGAATGTAGCCAATAAGAAATCAACAGTAGATCAAAAACATCCTTGCATTTGAACATGCATGTTAATATTGTCAAGGAAAGCTTGCAAGAACAACAGAAAAACAAACAGGAAGTCTTCTAGCTTCTACAAGAGTGGCTAGCTAGGTCACTTTGGGGGGTGGGCACGGGGTGGCAGATAAGAGTCAACCACATTATTGTGGACCTGGAGTCACAAAAAGGCAAGACCAGTTAAGGATGGCAAATTTCTTCCCCTAAAAGACATTAAGTGAACCAGGTGGATTTTTAATACTATTCCAGTAGTTTCATGGTCGCTATTACTGCCACTTGCATTTTATCCCAATTTCATTTAACTAACTGAATTTAAACGGTTGGATTTGAATTTATGTCTCTAGACCATTCAATCAGGCCTCAGGATTACTATCTAGCCTCACAACATAACCATCATGTCTACTGTACACCCTCACAATAGCCCACTATCATAATCTGCAATTGAAATGCAGGAGCTAAGCAAAAGGCATTGTGTAGATTTCTTCACATAAGCTTCAATGAAACATTCATTTATAAGGATTAGTCCATGAACCTATCATTTCTGCAATAATTCAAACTGGTTAATATTTGAGGGCTGACAAGTTGAACATCACAAAAATACTCACCAATTAAAAATATTACACCAAAGTGGATATTTACCATTGTATTTCAATATAGGCAAAATGTGTTAAATTTTGTGAGAAATTTCTCATTCCAAAGGGTCATCATCCCATGGAATCTTCCTGCTCTGGACTGCTCAGCATGACCCTAAATAGTGAATTTACCTACTGAGTCACTATGAGGAGCCCATTTAAATTCTTCAAGTGACTGACGATTAAATGAACAAATAAATCAATGTAAATTCATTAGCACCCAAAACCAGGTGCTATTCTGGTGGCAAGTGCCAGCGGTACTTTAGAATACAGAGGACAGTCCTAACTGTGCCCTTGGTCTCATTATTGTAATTCAGGACAGCTACAACCATCAATCAGTTGCCCAAATGCAGCTTGAATGCTGAGACCCTCAGGAAAATTCAAAGGAGGAAGGCGATTGATGAACAGTAGCCTGAAGTTGGTTTGTGGAACCGGGAGGAGTGCTCCAACGCCACAAAAAACATTTCCTGCGGTCCCTTTAAGGTCGCTCAAGACACAGAAATTACCAGTTAGAGCTTCAACTAACAAGGCCTCATTTCAATATTGAGCCAGGCCAACCAAAAACAAGCCTCAACCAATTTAGCACTGGCCCCAAGGTGAAACTCGGCACAGGTTTCTGCTCTGCTAAATTGGCTTATGGACATAAAGTGGGTGCAGTGCTGTTGAATTTATGCATCAATACTTCCTTATTGGTAACAAACATAATATCAGCTACATAATCCACACCTACTCTGCAGAAGATTTATGTATAGTAAATTAGACAATAAATCTTATCCTTATTCTTTAATTTAGTTCAGCAATATAGCATCTGCAATTCACTTTAAAATGTAGTCATTTGTTGACATCAAGAAAAACAACTTACATTTATACAGCACCTTTAATGCAGGAAAATGTCCCAGGGTGCTTCACAGCAGACACAATAATCAACAATGAGCCAAAGACAGAGATATGAAGAGGAGCAACTAAACACCTATTTTAGAGGTTTAATGAGAATTTTAGAGGAGAGAGAGGTGGAGAAGCAAATAGTTTTAAGAAGACAATTCCAGAATTTAGGGCCTAGTCACAAAAGGTACAGCAGCAAATTGTTTGAAGGAGTGTGGGGTGCACTTGAGGCCAAAATTGGAAGAATTAGGAGTAGGAAAAGGTGAAACTGTGAAGGGATTTGAACATGAGGATGAAAATTTTAAATTGGAGGTGTTT